>NC_090752.1:23544159-23574159 GCF_036898095.1 Palaemon carinicauda
TCTAGAAGATATTTGAATAATATGTGATGAAGAGCTATAGTACAAATAGAATTAACCACTTTTATAATAAACTTCATTATATGCTCATAATTAAAAACTTTCAAACAAAAAGCTTGCTGGTGTACATTGCAGTTGTAGTTAATGAGCTGAAGGATGGAAGCTTCTCTTTTTTTGCAATGCCACAAAACCTACATTGGCAACTCTCATTGTTGGAGCTCCTTTTTATTGTTAATCACAAATATTTTTTAAGATTCAGGTTCCCCTACTTGATGAAATTCTTGAAAACATGAAATACGTTAATTCTACGTATTTTCTCATTCAGGGGTAAGAGAACTAATAAATCTTCCATTACAGTTTTATCAGAAGAAACCATGTACGAAAAAATATTCGTGTTTTGGTGCCCAAATATACTTAATTAGGTTGTGTCCACGACATACGTACATTAAACGAGCTGCAAGCTGAAATATGTACATTCCTCAATGTCTGCTTTGATTTTATTAAAAACTTTTTCGACATAATTTCTATCCTATTTGTGGCATGTTCCCAGACAATGTCTTGGATTTGATTGCATTTATGGTTTCAGTCCTATTTTGAAACTTTCACAATAAGGTTCACATACTGCAAGCCAACACTTCTTCACCATTTCACAATCCTTGATGGGGCTCTTTCTCGCAAAAACATGGGCAATATCAAATATAACAATAGACATTGCAAAAGCGTTATCAAAAGGTTTCCGGGATAGTTCTTGTTGATCTAAAAACTCATAACTTAGCTATTGAAATTTATTGCTTCTTAAAACATTGTCAGACAGGTACGTGTTATTATAATTCTGAAGTGTTACAAAATGCCTCTCTACATTGCCTTTCTTAGGTACATGTGACGAATTTTCTTCACTAGACTTCTTCACAATCTATTTTTTTTTTCTAGGCATTGTTATTGTTTGTGACATCATGCCAAGGAAAATGTGAGTGATGATTCTTCCTTAATTGTGTGTCTCGAGATAGATATTTTTGTATGCATTATTTTATCTCAAGTATTTAGGTACTTTAAATTTCTCTCTACTACAACTCAAGTCTGCCAGTCTAGGATGTATGTTTGTCCACACACGTACGCTCGATGTGCTAATTACCTTTTAGTATCATTTTTTAACTTATATGCTAGATGCCTATGGTCAATTGGAGTTGCGAGATTGCTCCTTGCATTCTAAATAAGCGTATTGCTTAAAACTCACAAACCATAAGTGTTTCAAGCCTGTCTTGAATTACAAATTGGCATCTCATAACCACTGGCCTACGCATCAAGATGCGATGTTGTTGGGAGGAGGAAACCAGACACTGGCGACCTGAATTCATCCTCACAAAGTTCCAAGCCATGTTACTACCAGGTGGGTCAATTGCCTACATAGTCAACTTCGTGCTTCCACACACTCCCACTTGCCTGTCCCCTTGTACATCGACGGATCCAGATTCCAGAAAAGGACAAGGACGAGTAGAAGCCATGTCAGGTCGCAGTTATTGAGGAGAGCCAGCAAATCCTGTAGGAACCTCTGATCAAGGCTAGGGGCGAGTTGGAATGGGCCATTGACGCCACTAAATCACTGTAGTAGGCCTAGTGAGTTGTAACTCAAGACAGCCATTCTCTGGACATGGGCACCCAGGATCAGGAGTCTTATGAGTTTAATTAATGGCCATTCCTCCTTCAGATAAGTTTACATTTGTCTATAAGTTAAGTTTAGGTAATGTTCTGGCATTACATTTTTCGGGTTGCGTGTGTGGAATTTATGTAATTTTGCTTTTTGTGTTAACCATATGTTTGGACCTCACGTTAGCCTACTGTGTTCATTCAGACCAATATTTTCAATTTTTTTTTGTTGTAAATTGTAGTTAACATCTCATTAATCAACTTTGCCATTTGAATAAGTTATTATTGAGCTACTTTGATTCTCTTCTTTACTGTAATAAATTAATTAGAATAGATTGCAGACGTTGTTATCCTTAACCACATTTTTTCAAAATTTTACTTTAAACCAACCAATAATCTAGTTTATGTTATTTGTACCCAAGATGTTGAGGTGAGTAAACTACTGCAGGTAAAGGTAAATCGGAGTGTACTCTTCTTTAACTCAGTGCTTTGAATATGAAGATCCCCATTTAACTTTACTTAGATACATCAGTACTGCTATCCATTGCCTTTGTCCATGCTAATGTAAATGCCTGTCCAGCACCTCACTGGGGTCTCAAGGACGGATTCGGAATAGAGCTTAAGAGTGTAGATGATCTTTGATCGGAACACCTAAGGTAGACCATCAATTAATTATTTAGTCATGTTGGGAGTTTTTAGGTCTTTGGAAAAAGAACACTTAACTATTGGAGTGAAGGTTAGTGAACTGCATCACCATACTTATTACCAGGATGCTGTGTGTTGCAGGGAGACTATTCGGACCAAGGTCCCGCTCATCTTTAACAAAAATACATTCTCCACAGTACAGCAACCGTTGCACGGCAAATTAAGTATACACATTTGTCCTTGATGTTGAGCCTAAACACATTTATTGTTCTTTAATTGAAAATGATATTAGCTTGGATTAACTTGAAAGAAAGTATTGAATTTGTGAAAAAACAAATTTTTTATAGAGTGTTGAGATATTCTCAACACTCTATAAAAAATCTCAATAGACTCATGATATTTTGAAGTAGTTAAATGCAGTATGGAAGCAACTGGATGCAGCTTAAAATCTTTAACATGCTCCGCCCACAAGCATCGTGATTGGCCAACACTTGGTGTGTGCAGCATGTCCATGTACCGATTGCCATAACGGAGGAGCAATGAGATAATGTTAATTTGAGAGCAAAGCAAGCCATGCCAGAGCAAAATCTATATGAGTGCTAGCCAGTCACTATAAATGTTGGCAAAGCATATTAAAAATTTTGGACTGCCCTCAATCGTAGTCATCACTATGGAATATGCTATGATATATGTCCTGAACAAGGATATTTCAAACCATCGAATGGACACTTCCACAATCAGAAATCATCAGTTACACAATCTACTAATTTTTGAATACAGTATATGTGATTACTTCTGTAAAAGTTCATTCAACATGCGCTCTCTCTCTCTCTCTCTCTCTCTCTCTCTCTCTCTCTCTCTCTCTCTCTCTCTCTCTCTCTCTCATGTCAATGACTTTTGATGTCAGGATGCAAGACAAATTAAAAGTTTTCGATGTTTCATGCTCATAATGAATAAAGAAAGGAATACAAAGATATTATAAAATTTTCATTTGAATCTTTGTAGTTGTCACATTATGGCTCTAGGAGTGCCCTGGCACAAATGAGCTATGAGTCTAGACCTCTAAGCTATTATATCACCATCATATTGACACATTTTGCCCATATTACCATAATTTCTTGGCCTCTTCACTTTTTTAAGTGCTTAGCAGCCTTTGTTTTATCATAAGAAATTGTTTCCACAAGCATTATCAGCCTCATAGTAACCTCTTGAGTATGGTAACATACAGCTCTACCTGTCTTCTGTCCTTGTATTAAGCAAATCTTCGAAACACTAATTACATCACTATAGAACTGTTTTTATCCCAGAGAATATTTTCCATCTTGCATCTTTTTTTGTTTTTGACATCCCATGAGTCATTAATTATTTTCAAAAGCATATTTTCACATTTTCATCTCTATCTTGACTTCTTGCAACGATTGAACCGTATGATTTTCTTGGTCCTCATCTCGCAAGTACATCCCCAATAAGATTTTCTCTCTACAATGCGCCAATACAAAAACTAACAAAATCTTTTTCATCGCCATTTTTTCCTGTCATAAGTATTCTTATAATTATTTTGCTGCATAAGAATAACAAATTTGGAAGTAATTTGTATTTTTCCTGGCAATACAAACCTGGAGCTCTTTACTGAGGCGAAAGCTGAAACCAGCCAGTAAATTTTTTGTCAGGGTGTAACTACTCACCGCTAGTTAGCAGAGGGGGGAGCGGGGTAGGTTAACCATCCTGCTCACACCAGAATTAGCGACAAACCGTCACTTTTGCAATTGCGGCAGGGCTTTCAGGGAGTCGGTGCTGGCGGGTCAGTGTGTGTAAAGAGCTTCAGGTTTGTATTGCTAGGAAAAATACAAATGACTCCCAAATTTGTCCTTGGTTCCTGTGCAAAATACAAATCTTCCACTCTTTACTGCGAAGCCTCACCTTTAGGTTGGTGGAAGTCCAAACTAACTAGCTGGCAATTGTCCTGGGACGGCCTCTGTACAGCAATACCTCGAGGGACCCTGCACCACGTTATCCTCGCAGGATAACGGCCTGAGAAATCATTGCTAGGGAATAAGGAATTAATATGTTGGAGCATAGATACTAGCTATTCAGGCCATGCCCTCTACTAATTTATATTTCTTGCCACCTCCCCCTGACAGGAGGTTATCTAAATAGCGTGAAACTCACCCACAAAAGAATGAGGTCAGCTGTGCAGGGTTCCTCGAATGCTGCACCCAAGAGAGGGGCAGATGAAGTAGGAAGTGGCCATTCACTGCCATATTCATCCTAGACTTACTTCAACGGTAACATCCCCCCTCAAACCTCTGATACTTGTCCCACATGAGAGCTGAGGTGTTTAGATCACGTTATGAGCAATCACCGCAGGGCCTATTGAATATGTGTCTAGGCTCCTGTGAGTTATGTCATGCAGGTAGCAGGAGGTGAATATTGTTTGATGTTTCCACCTGCCTGCTTGCAGTACCTGCTGAACAGAAAATTTCTTTGGAATGCCGGGAAAGTATTACTCCCCTGACACCATGGGCACGGGGACGTCTTCCTGTCGTCGAGGTGTCTGAGGCCCGTAGCCTTTCTATTACTCATCTGATCCCAAAGGAGGCTGCATTCTTCGTAACTCTTCTCTTGGTCTTCCTCATGCTGATGAACATCTTGGTGATCTGGGGTCAAGTTCTTCTCATCCTTATGAGATATAGCCTCATTGTCCTTACAGGGCATAGTAACAGTCAATCAGTATTGTCTGTTACCAGTCGGAGACTCCCAGTCTGAAAGGCCTCGAATCTAGGATTCGCTAAGGACAGATTTTGAATCTGCAACAAACTCACGGGTGAAACTGACTGTGACTTGCCACCAATCCCCCTGAATGGGTGATGTCATATGGATGACCTTGTATCTTGTTGACTCTTCCTGCAGAAGTCAAGGCCAAGAGAAAACTGCCTTTTAAGGTCATGTTCTTATCCAAGGCTGGCTTGGCATAGAAGGTCATAAGGGGCTCCTTTCCATGAATGTAAGACCCTGACAACGTTCCAAGGAGGTGGTCTAACTTTTGACTAAGGGCACAAAGGCTCAAATTTTCGTATGAGGAGTGACAATTCCGTGAAGGAGGAAATGTGCCTTCAATTCAGTTCGAAGACCATGTTCAAGGCTGAAAGAAAGCCTTCCCCCACCGACACTAAGTGAGTTTTCCCCCCCCTGAGGAACGGTAAAATCCCGCTACTGCTGGAATATAGGCAATGATTGGAGTGATACCCTGTTCATAACCCCCACCACAAAAGATGGACTTCTTTGCCTAATACACAGCAGATGACGACTCCTGGAGGTATCTTGCCATGTGCCTAGCAACTGGCTTCCAAAAGCCTCTCTTGCAAGTAGTTGCTGGATAGCCTCCAGGTGTGAAGACATAGCGATGGTATCGCTTGGTGGAAAATCTTCACGTGTGGTTTTCTGAGTTTCTCTGGAAGTGGAGGGAGGTCTCTTGCTGCCTCTATGAGCAGATGTAGAAGGTCCGGAATGGTTCTGCATGCTACCACAGCAGAGCTAAGAGAGTCAATGCCCTTACCCTGTTCAATAACCTCCTACTAGGCAGAAGGAAGGGAACGCATGGATGTCCTACAAGAATGCTGGTGGTACCGATACTAGTGAGAGGTACACCGAAAGTTCCAGTTTGGGGATGGCACGGACAGGTCGATTGCTCATTTGGAGCCACCTATCTAACTACTCCTGCTCAGATTGTTTGCCAGCACGTTCTTCTTGAATGGGATGAAGAGTGCTGTTAAGGCTACCAAGTTTCCTTCTGTCCACTTGAGGATTTTCACAGCTTGAAGACATTGGTGCTGTGACAAGGTCTCTCCTTGTTTGTTTAAGTGGGGCACTACTGTAGTGTTGATGCTCATCAGCACTACATGATACCCTGAAAAGTGTTGATGGAAGTACTTTAGGGTCAGACAGGCTGTCCTCATTTCCCGAAGGTTATGTGGTACCGCCTTTCAGATTCGGACCAAAGTCTGGATGCAGTCAGGTGTAACAGATGACACCCCCCTTTCTTTTAGTGCGTCAATGAAGACCAACAAATCCAGGGGAGGAGAGTGATCTGCTCCACTGAGGATATTGGTGTTTAGACCCCACGCACTCAGGTGTCTCTTGTCTTCGGGTCCCACCAGTACTAGTGTACTCATAGACAGTATGTGGAGCCAGCCGTGGGGCACTAACTTCTTGAGGAATGTTAGATGCCCAGGCTGTTTTGCCACTGGTGCTAGCAGTTTGCTTCTCGGGAGAAAGCTTTGCCGCTACTTGATCCCCTGACAGAAAGACCATATCTAATATGGTCTTAACCAAATGTAGAACAGTGTGAGGATGGTCGGTCTGTGAAGGGAAGGCTATCTGCCATCCCTCCCCGCAAGGGCGAGCGTTGGCAAGGAGAGAGTTAGTAAGGTGCGCTGGCTTGGGTACCTCTTCCAGTTTGTCCTGCTGGGAATGAATGCTCGCGAGGTGAGAACTGGAAAAATTAGAGCCTCCTTTCAGCTCTTAAATGTAATTGCTATCTGTGTGTACTTGCAAGGGGTGAGTCCATGGTTGTGAGGCAAAACTGGTAGAGCTCGCTCCTTCCAGTTTGCCCAACCGCAAGATGAAAATGAAATTGCGCACTGGTTTGTGTGTTTTTCCCAGTTCTCAAAGGCAACAGATCTATCCGTGCATACCTTTCTCCGCGCGCTCCTTAATTAAAACAGAGTTCTAATTGTAAGATGGTCTATAGTCCTCATCGGCACCAAGATTGCTTGCCCGCATATGCGCATGTCCGTTTGCTGCCACGCATGCGTAACCTCTTTGTCTCTGGGTAAACGTTTGACAATGAGTAAGATGTGTAAAACAACACATACACCTAGTTTAGTAGTTAAAACTCCGTTATTTGCCTACCTTCTTCGTGGGCAGGGCTTGCTAACGTTTGTAAACGTGAGGAGATGCAAAGTTTGTTTGATCACCTTGTGAGCAGGGCTTCTCAACATTCGTAAACGTAATGAAAAGCTAATATTCATCTGGCCACCTTGTATACCGAGCTTCCCATCGTTCGTAAACGTGAGCAAAAACTAACAATCTTGGAACTAAAGGCTTAAGAGTAAAACCTTGTAAGGGTATATATCATAAGCTCTCCATTTCATCAGGCAACAAAGCCCAAGAAAATAACACAGAAGTTATATTTCACAAAACTTTGTGTCTAATGAGAACTCGTTGTGTCCAGGGACACACTGACGTTTGCAGATAACTCAAGCCATCAGTAGTAAGCCAAATTTGTGGCCATAATCCAGAGATTTTGTCTTGGCAAGAGAGCATGCATCACAGGAGTTTATTTCAGCGTTTTAAAGAATTTTACCGAATATCTGTAGTTATGTAAAACTTCTCAGGACTGAGAGATACCAATGCATAAGCAAAGTCTTGCACGAAGGGTTTGTGTTCCCAGAATGCTCTTGTACAGGGTTGCCAGCGAGTGCTGGTGAGCGTTTGAAAACGTTGGCAAGCACTTACAAATGCTTGCGAGAATCAGTGAAGGCCATCTGATGCAAGCAAATGCTGGCGAGCGTCCACAAAGTGCTGACAATCAGTCACAAACGCCAGCGAGAATCTGTGAACGAGAATATAGAAAGGGCCAGCAATCTCCTTTCCAGCCAGTATCATAAGCTACTCTAGCTATAGCAAGGATGGTTTGCAAACTTGGTACGGGTACTTAAGCGAGGATTTTACAAAAGCTCACCTCTGTGAAACCTGGCGAGAGTCTCGCACAAAGTGAGGGTCTCACACGAAGCGAGGGTCTTGCACGAGGTGAGTCTCACATGAGGCGAGGGTTTCGCACAAAGTAAGGGTCCCGCAGGAGGTGAGAGTCTAGCACAAGGCGAGAGTCTCGCACGAGGAGAGAGTCTCGCATGAGGCAAGATTCTCCTATAAGGCGAGAGTCTCGCACGAAATGAGAATCGCTTCTCCTCCTAGTACTCCTAACCCCCGAAAAAAGGGGGAGGTGAGTAGCCTTATGTCATTCCCTCAAAGGGAATGAAAAAGGCTGTGCTGGACTTGAAGGACAGCTGTTTATCTCTCATTTGAATTAGAAACTATGAGGCGCAGGTCCAAAAGAGCTCGACTTCATAAAGTTCTAAGAGCTTTGTTGTGTCCAAAAGCATAATGTGGCAATATCCCGAAGAATTATGGCCTACAAGACTCATAGATGGGGAAGGAAGGGGCCGCAAGCGGCTGGCAGTCTTCACCATCTGCGGCAAATATCCCAGAAGAAGAATGCAACGAGAATCATTTTGTGCTCTGAGGGTACGAATCAGGAGAAAATATCTCTTCTCGCAAGCTACACCTCTCCCTCCCGAAGGTGCGTCGCCTTGCGTACGATGTAGCTGCCGATCAGAAGGGAGTGTTGTAATAGATCTATCATCTCGCAAGAGAGGAATGATCAACTCCTTCCTATGGCGCATTGCCTCGCGGACGAGAGAGCTGGCGCCGAAAAGGGAGTGCTGGAGAAGATCTCTCCTCTCGCAAGAGAGGATTGATCAACTCCTCCTTCCTATGGCGCATAGCTTCCTGGACGAGGGATCTGCCATTCAAAAGGGTGTTGGAGAAGATCTATCCTCATGCAAAATAGAGGATAGGGCAACTCCTTCTTCCTTTGACGCATCGCCTCATGGACGAGGGAGCTGCCGCTCGGAAGGGTATTGCATCGTCCTTCCTCAGAATGTCGGACTGTTAAACATTTGAAGGCAAACCTGCCGGTTGTACAGGTTGCATCTCCTCCTTTTGGGCGAATCTGGCTAAAGGAAGAGCAACCTGCACAACCTCCGTAACGAAGCTGAAACTTGCTCCTGAAACCTTTGGTCCCGTGACAAGTTACTCAAAGGAATTCCTGTCAGCCACTACTCATGACCGCCCGCCAAAGCAGAGCGAGCGCTGGGTGAGCAGCAGAGGCTGAGGCCATGGACTCTTGCTACCTCCCTTTCCTGGAGAAACCGTGGAAAGAAGGCAGCTCACAAGGAAATTTGATCAAAATTAGGCCAATTGCTTTTAGCCGTACACTGTTAAAATGGTTTTGACTGGAGAAAAAGACTACTTTACTCTACCAAGCCGAAATAAAAAGTGGTGGTTAGTCGCTAGTGCTGGTTTGAGTAGGAGAGTTGACCTACCCCGCTCCCCCATCTGCTAACTAGTGGTGGGTAGTTACACCCTGACAAAAAGTTAATCTGCTGGTTTCCGCTTTTGCCTCAGTAAAGAGCAGAAGGTTCTCACCTACGTAGTCACTGAATTATCTTAGTACAACCACCATTTCACGTTCTCTAAACTCAGCAAGATGAAAAATCATGCACACACACATACTCATATTAATATATATATATATATATATATATATATATATATATATATATATATATATATATATATATATATACATATATATATATATATATATATATATATATATATATATATATATATATATATATATATATATATACACACACACATATATATATATATATATATATATATATATATATATATATATACATGTATATATATATATATATATTTATTTATATATATATATATATATATATATATATATATATATATATATATATATATATATATATATATATATATATATATATATATATATATATATATATATATATATTTATATGAATATATATAAATATATAAATATATATATATATATATATATATATATATATATATATATATATATATATATATATATATATATATATGTTTTTTTCAAAAAGGCCCATAAAAGAAACACAGGAAATATGAATAAATCACACTATATTTCGGTCAATAAACATCGACCCTCTTCAGGATGTAAAGTAAAAGTGAGAATTACAGTGGAGAGTGACGGTTTATATATGAAAGCAAAAGGGTGTGTTCAATTGTTCTATAGTTGTTATAATTGCTGGAAGGATTAGCCAAATTTAATTACATCCAGGTGCGTGTTCTTATTGTTGAGCCGCTTGGAGGAAGTCTTGACCTCTGATGCATGTCTGGTGGTCGGTCTCCGTGGATTATCTTCTTAATGATAGGGTTGAGAAGAGTATTGTCCACTGTGTCAGCTTTCCATTGGCCCCCAGATAGGTTTATTGTGTTTGATTGATTTATGATGGCTGATTCCAGGATTTTCCTTCTGTACGGACAGGTACTCTTAAAAAGCAAAGACGACTCACTCCAGTTAATCTGGTGCCCTAAATCCCTAAGGTGAATGAAAATCCCCGAGTTTTCATACCCATATCTAACAGATCTTTTGTGTTCGGATAATCTTTGAGATAGCGAACGGCCAGTTTGCCCAACGTACACTTTTTCACAGTCCCTACATGGTATTTTGTAAACGCCGGCTTCTATTTCTCTTTTATTTTGATAATCATTAATAAGGGCGCTTCCTATGGTTTTTGGATATGAAAAAACAAAGGGGTTCTCAGTTTTGATATGATTTGTTATATTTTTAATACCTTCTATATATGGGAGTTTTATCTTATTTTTAAAATCTCTTTGGTTAGTAACATCATGATCTTTATAATATATCGTGTTGGCTTTGTTGATGGCCTTTTCTATGACATACGTCGGGTAGAATAGCTGGGCGAGTTGTTTACGGATGATTTCAAATTCTTTATCTAGGTAGCTATTCTACCCGACGTATGTCATAGAAAAGGCCATCAACAAAGCCAACATGATATATTATAAAGATCATGATGTTACTAACCAAAGAGATTTTAAAAATAAGATAAAACTCCCATATATAGAAGGTATTAAAAATATAACAAATCATATCAAAACTGAGAACCCCTTTGTTTTTTCATATCCAAAGACCATAGGAAGCGCCCTTATTAATGTTTATCAAAATAAAAGAGAAATAGAAGCCGGTGTTTACAAAATACCATGTAGGGACTGTGAAAAAGTGTACGTTAGGCAAACTGGCCGTTCGCTATCTCAAAGATTATCCGAACACAAAAGATCTGTTAGATATGGGTATGAAAACTCGGGGATTTTCATTCACCTTAGGGATTTAGGGCACCAGATTAACTGGAGTGAGTCGTCTTTGCTTTTTAAGAGTACCTGTCCGTACAGAAGGAAAATCCTGGAATCAGCCATCATAATTCAATCAAACACAATAAACCTATCTGGGGGCCAATGGAAAGCTGACACAGTGGTCAATACTCTTCTCAACCCTATCATTAAGAAGATAATCCACGGAGACCGACCACCAGACATGCATCAGAGGTCAAGACTTCCTCCAAGCGGCTCAACAATAAGAACACGCACCTGGATGTAATTAAATTTGGCTAATCCTTCCAGCAATTATAACAACTATGGAACAATTGAACACACCCTTTTGCTTTCATATATAAACCGTCACTCTCCACTGTAATTCTCACTTTTACTTTACATCCTGAAGAGGGTCGATGTTTATTGACCGAAATATAGTGTGATTTATTCATATTTCCTGTGTTTCTTTTATGGGCCTTTTTGAAAAAACATGTTAAACTGTTCGATTACAGTTATAAATAAGACATATTAGCCCATCATGGAACCCCTTTGTTTTTTCCATAACTTCAGTTGGAATGCCGATATCAAGCATATATTCAGATGTTATGAACGCCTAGTGCAGGGACTTCACCGGAGGAAAAACCAGAAATGGTTTCTTGAAGAGTGTCTGCAAGAACAAGTTATACCAAAAATGTATGGCTTTTCACGCTGGACGTCAACATCGGACCCCTTTCCTAATTCCTCCAGGACATTTCTGCAAGAACGAATTATGTCAGCAAATCATGACATCTATGTATCACGGAGGAATATAAGTGAATTGGGGGTATCTCTTCGTCTGCTATGCTGAGATGATGGTATGTACAGAGATCTTTCTTCATATGTGCTGACTGGTGCTATTAATAGTAGTGTGACTCACTCCGAGAAATTGAATAATAAATTAGAAAGACTCATATGAAATAGTACATGGAATAATTTAGGATTGGAAAATAACGTTTTGAATTTATCGAACCGTCCACTCACAGTGAATGAGCAAACAGCTCTGAATCTAGGTATCTCTTTTGCTATGAAACCCGGACGGGAAAGTCATTTTGATTATGTGGTGGCCTTCGATAAACATTTCTCTAAAAACAATTTTGAAAAAGATGAAACTTGCCTAAAAGGAATCCTGTTAAATGCATTAGAACAAAGTAACAGTAAAAATCCGCTTCCCAGAAGGTTTCATAATGCAATTTTTTCATTAAACAAAACCGATAACATCATCATCACAAAATCGGATAAAGACGGAAAAATAGTCATTCTTGATAAAGAGACGTATGTCAACAAAGTTCAACAACTCTTAAACGATGACACTACATATGAAAAGCTAACAAAAGATCCCCGTAACTCTGTTGCTCCGGAGTTTTTCAAATCCGTAAGAAAAATCAGAAATAATAAAAAAGACATCGAGGTCTTAGAAAAATTCAAAGTCATGAACCCTTCGTTGCCATATTTTTACGGGCTCCCAAAAACTCATAAGGACGGTATTCCTTTACGCCCAATCGTCTCATGTAAAGGGTCATTTATATATAATATATCAAAATGGTTAGCAGACTTGCTGTCTCCCTTTCTAGGGAGCTTTTCTTCAGCTCATATTAAGCATGCAGAGGACTTCATCCAGAAATTCAATAGATTAAATATCCCGGTAAACAATGTAAAACTCTTGAGTCTTGACGTAGAATCCCTATTTACAAAGGTCCCGATCAACGACGTATTAGGTTTCTTGAGGGAAAAATTAATCCCTTACGAAGATCACTTCCCCTTCGGTATTGAAAAAACAATTAAGTTAATTAAACTAAGCGTGTCAAATAACGTTTTCTCTTTCAACGGAACTTTTTACAAACAGAAATTTGGTTGTAGTATGGGCAGCCCGTTATCTCCAATTTTAGCTAACCTCTACATGGAATACTTTGAAACAGAAATTTTAACAACAATTAAACCTACGAACATGGTTTGGCAACGCTATGTTGATGACATTTTCACATATTGGGATGATAGCTGGGGAGATTTCAATATATTTTTCAATAATCTAAATTCCCTAGTCCCTAGCATAAAATTTAAAACTGAATGGGAAAAAGATGGAAAATTAGCTTTTTTGGACATACTAATTATAAGGGAATCGACGGGGTATAATTTCACTGTGTATAGAAAACCAACTTTCTCTATTTCCTACATTCATTTCTTTAGTTATCACGACATTTCTGTAAAAATTGGAGTAGCTTGCAATCTATTTCTTAGAGGTTTGAGAATCTGTTCCCCAGCCTACCTAAATAAAGAATTTGAAATCATCCGTAAACAACTCGCCCAGCTATTCTACCCGACGTATGTCATAGAAAAGGCCATCAACAAAGCCAACACGATATATTATAAAGATCATGATGTTACTAACCAAAGAGATTTTAAAAATAAGATAAAACTCCCATATATAGAAGGTATTAAAAATATAACAAATCATATCAAAACTGAGAACCCCTTTGTTTTTTTCATATCCAAAGACCATAGGAAGCGCCCTTATTAATGTTTATCAAAATAAAAGAGAAATAGAAGCCGGCGTTTACAAAATACCATGTAGGGACTGTGAAAAAGTGTACGTTGGGCAAACTGGCCGTTCGCTATCTCAAAGATTATCTGAACACAAAAGATCTGTTAGATATGGGTATGAAAACTCGGGGATTTTCATTCACCTTAGGGATTTAGGGCACCAGATTAACTGGAGTGAGTCGTCTTTGCTTTTTAAGAGTACCTGTCCGTACAGAAGGAAAATCCTGGAATCAGCCATCATAAATCAATCAAACACAATAAACCTATCTGGGGGCCAATGGAAAGCTGACACAGTGGACAATACTCTTCTCAACCCTATCATTAAGAAGATAATCCACGGAGACCGACCACCAGACATGCATCAGAGGTCAAGACTTCCTCCAAGCGGCTCAACAATAAGAACATGCACCTGGATGTAATTAAATTTGGCTAATCCTTCCAGCAATTATAACAACTATAGAACAATTGAACACACCCTTTTGCTTTCATATATAAACCGTCACTCTCCACTGTAATTCTCACTTTTACTTTACATCCTGAAGAGGGTCGATGTTTATTGACCGAAATATAGTGTGATTTATTCATATTTCCTGTGTTTCTTTTATGGGCCTTTTTGAAAAAACATGTTAAACTGTTCGATTACAGTTATAAATAAGACATATATATATATATATATATATATATATTTATATATATTTATATGTTTATATATATATATATATATATATATATATATATATATATATATATATATATATACACACATATGCAACCACCATTTCACGTTCTCTAAAATATGCAAGATGAAAAATCCTGCACACATAAATACCCATATATATGTATATATATATATATATATATATATATATATATATATATATATATATATATATATTTAAATATATATATATATATATATATATATATATATATATATATATATATATATATATATATATATATTTAAATATATATATATATATATATATATATATATATATATATTCATTTATATATTCATATATATATATATATATATATATATATATATATATATATATATTGTGTGTGTGTATATATAAATATACACACACACACACACACACACATATATATATATATATATATATATATATATATATATATATATATATATATATATATACATATATATAAATTAACGGAAGGAAAAGTAAAAAGACTTGATTGGAGTTAGTACTTTATTTCTATTGGTGTCATGAAGTAAGTCACAATTAGAATGAATATACAATGATTTCATATATAGATACAGGTGATCTCTGAACTATCAGTTTCTTGATTTAAAATAACTTAGATTCAAGAAAAGATATTATATGATTACTGGAAAATACACCATGGCTTATCTGGAATCATCAATATATTTATTGTCTTTGTATGTCCAGTGATGTGACTAATAAAACATACATTCATAGGTGACTCAAAATGCTATATTTCATAAATTAGTCGAATTATAGGTGACAGTCAGGCTTCACCATGACCAATGGGCTAGTGAAGGAATTCAGCCGTTCGAGATCTTTAAGACACTTCGAAGAGGTCAGAATTAGAAATAGCAATACAAGTTCTTAGACTCTTGATGGAAGCCCCACAATGGATGTTGCTGGTTGGCCACGAGACTACCTAAGAAATTGTAGGGAAATAAAACAGCGGCTATGATAGAAATGTGCCTTAATTAATGATAGTTTCGATAATATGAAGTAGAATGATCAATAAAGAAACTAAGTGGATGAATCGTTTCTCAGTTTTGTGACTTTAAGATATTGTAATTGCAATAGTTTTACAACCCAAATTACTAATCGACCCAAGGATGATAAGGGAATTACAAGGGAGCATACACAGCGTGTACTGAATCTATATGAATATTTTCTTGATGATAATAGCTCATTAGTATATATCGTTATGACTGCCAAATATTACAGATAACTTGCTACCATAGAACATGGCCGGGTACGATCCCTGGAATTCTGAACAGTTGGCATCCATGAGAACAGGAGAAGCCGTGGGCACCAACCCACAATCCGGGTAAAAAGAGAAAGTATCAGAAGATGAGAAGAGATCTCAAAGGGGAGCATCAATAAGCCCAGTGCCCCATCATGGAATCTCACCTCCGCTCTTCCTGTCAAGCATAAGTTCATCTATCTTTTCATCTGTAGTCTTGGGTTTTTATCAATCAATTTATTTATATTGCTGTACATACTTCTTTTGTTATTTTTGATAATTCAGTTTTTAAGTATGATGTATCTTTTTATTGCCATTAATTCTTTTGCTCTCTAGAAACATGAAGGGAAATCCAGGACCAGTACGTCCTAGACTTCGTCAGTGTCGTCTAATTTATTGCAATATTCATGGTACTCATTCAAATATTCCAGACCTGGTAGTTGCGTCCAGATATTATGATATTCTTTTGTGCTCAGAAACTTTGGATTCCAATATGAGGAACTTATCTGAGTTCCTTATAACTAGCAGTAAAAAGCCAATAATTTTGAAATGAGATATTTTTCCTGGGGCCAGAGGAATAGCGGTGTTTATTAGGACTGAGTATCCTGCTTCTCATAAGTCCTGGTATGAATGTGGATGTCATGAGATTCAGATAATAAGTCTATGGCAGGTATAACAACTATTTGCGTTCGATCTACCATTATCCAGACATGAATGATTCTACCTTTGACTGTCTTTTAGCTTTTACGGCTAAGATACAAGGAGATGATAGAAAGGCCTCTTTTGTTTCTGTTGCGGATTTCAATGCTCACTAAAGGAAGTGGTTAAAATCTGTTGCTCCCTTTGATTGCAATGGCTTAAGAGCTTTGGACTTTGCCTTTAAATCAGGCTTTGAGCAAATAATAAGTGAATCTACTCACAGGTCTGGTAACAGCTTGAACTCTCCTGGCATTATAAAAAGTAAGGTATGTTCTTCAGTTAGGAAACCTGATCGTTCGTAGTGTATTAAAGCCAACACTTCTTGTTGGCATGGGCCTTTCCCTTGGTCGGCCCGTAGAAATCTGATCCTGCCTCGATTTCATTAGTGGTGAAGACTGAACAGCCAGTCCCTAATGTACCATACTCATGTAAGCTTTACATGAAATCTCAAACAGTCTGGAAAAGCATTTTGTTGATATTTTGGCATTGAACTTGTAACAATTGTATAAAAGTGTTGATCCTGTTGTTCCTGCTTCTCTAAATTAGCACGTCTACAATCATCCTTACTAGACGTATCCCTTCTCCTGTGCGTAGGCACTCAGTAAAGGAAAAACCATAGTTCATTGATGATTGTAGATGGGCTTATTTAGAGAAAGAGACCTATCATCTTTCCAATGAAACATATCAGGTATGACATGTACTAATTGACCGAAGCTACAGACGCCTGTCCCATGACATGCCAGAGCGCCGACAAAGCCGCCCACCAAACACATCTGCTGCCCCTTACTCAAGCCCGAACTAACGACCTCTCCAACCATTTACTCTTGTGCCTCAGCAGTAGTTCAGCTAATACCACTCCTGATTTGGGACTGCTACAAAGAAATGTGCAGACAGTTGTTAGTAGTCCAAAAACGTGTATGTAATCTATCGCTTGTGTAGGTGCATTTCCTTGTCCCTAATCTTTTCTTTTTACATGATGCACATATGAGTATGTGGTTTTTGCTTGACTGGTGATTGCCCTTCTCTTTCGCCAAGATCACTTGCCAGGACACGACTTCCTGCTGACATCCATCTGGTAACTGCCAATAAACTGAGACTCCAACCCACAAGTTGGAGATACTCACGCTATCGTTTGGGAGCTCCAAATACCATTGTAAATTCTAAGTTACCATTGTAAAGTTGTCATTACTCGGTTGTGGCGCATCAACGATTAATCAATACAGACTCATACTCGCCAACATCTCTTCTCCCTGACCTCTCAGACCACACACTCCACACCAGCGCATCCTAAGAGGGCTACATCTACCTAATCACGGCATACCTGGTTGTCTTCTACCTAGAACCTCGCCAAACGCCAATGGTTCCTACCAAGCATGGTATTTATCACATATCAAGATGACAGGGCCCTGGTGTTTTCCAGATTCAAGCGTCTGGCCCCAGATAGTTTGGCTGCAGCTAAATGGGTCTTTACAAAATGCCCTCAGACACATGGTTGTTACCTTAACATTTCGTCCTGAAGAAGAAGGGCTCCCTGTGTTGGTGTGAGAATGTTATACGCACACATTCGTTATTCTGTCTCGTATCTCTTCAATGTGATATAGAATTATTAGAGCTGTAGGTTACTTCTTGAAATAAGTCAAAGTTAAATTAACTTTAAACAAATGTATTGTTAACTCCATCACTGGAGTATGGATGGTTTAGTCGGAAGACCATTCCGTATGAAAAGATAAGTAGAACTGGTTTAACATAGGTTTGTGTTGATAACGTGACATTAGTTATCTCAGCATTTATTACAAATATGATCACAGAGGATTATAATCGGAAGACATCTGGTTCCGGTGTAGAGATCAAAAGGTCAACAGTTTCTCACGGGATGCTTTTGACATGTTGACAATACATAAATAAATGTTACCTATGCAATGATTTATCTTGGTCTTACTTTCGCATCCTGTTATAGCTGTCGTTCACACACTCCGTAACGCTGATTGATGCCAGCAACACATAGAAACGAAGTTTCCCCCCTCCATAAGTCAGTGACGGGTGGTCCATCTCGGTTAATTTCATCAACCGATTTGCCACTCGTGCGTTGTATGGGAGAGGTAAGGATGGGATTGTAGTGGTCCACGTGAAATTCGCAATGATAGTGTTAATTCCTTTGACCGTGTAATTCGTGGATGTACTGATGCAACCTTCAGCTGCAACGAAGACCTGGGGGTGGGACGTATATCCGTCCGGGCATGATACATTGAAGCCGGCTTTGTCGTATTGTATCCACGAGCCGTGGTTCAATCTGCAATTGAACTTATTATCGTCAAAAGGATAAAGTTTTTTTCAGACAATCTTCATATGTATGGGAGAGAGCACGGTTTAGCACTGTACCTAACTCGCATGAATCCATGATATATGATGGAATTCAAAGGAGTCAGCTGTACACACTTTATTATTCATTGGTCCTGAACATTGAGTTAATTTATCTAAGTCTCTAATGACCGTATATGTTTCCTTATCAGGGGAAATCAATACGTGTCCTGTCAAACTGGATATTACTGGACTTGAGTTATTCGTCATGAATGTTGGGAATGGTAGTATCTTGTATGATTGCCAGGCATCGGAAGAATCAAAGGGAACTGTAATCATGATCCTGTAATTTTCAACGCTTACTGTAATTAGGCTATAATAAAGTTCTAACTTATGGGCGTCTAACAAAGGAACATAACCTATTTTCTTCTGTCCGCTCTCCAAAATTAACATTAAGTCTTTTATTGGCATAAGATGTGGTGATAAAACACCTTTAGTTGCTAACGTAATAGCTTCAACATAGTCTTTTGAATTCTCAATAAAATGTGAAATTTTAGTATGGATATGATCTATCTTTTAATTATAATACGTTAACGTTGCCAGAAAGTTTTGTACTTCCATAATCTGACTGATATTACTAGAATGTTCGTTCACCAAACTCATTGTTTGATTAATTGGTGTTAATTGATTCCTTAGTTCTGATATAACTAGTTTGTTTTTATGTTCTAAAAACTCAATTTTCTTATTTTGATTACTGATTTTAAGACGATTTGAAATTCCTAAGCCTAAACTTGCAACAGATCCAAAGAGGTTTAGTGCAGCGAAAATAAACGGGTTACGTCTTTCAAGGTTAGTGTGTCACACTGTCCACATCATTAGGTCACGAGCCAGAGCTTCAGCTTCGTCAGTCTTATTTTGCAAGTCGTATGATAGCATTCCTGCTACGCTTACTGTTAGTGCAAGCGAACTCTCTGTATTAAAAGGAAAATGTCGTTTATGCATTTCATTTAATGAAAGAGCAAACCTTGAAAGGTCGCTCTTTAAGCTAGTGATGTAATTTTCTGGGAGGAAAATAGCTTGCATGTTTACTTCTATAATTATATTGCTTGCTGTAATAAAAATGTCTTCTGTTCTCTCTACTATAGTGCCATATTTAAAATCTATATTTTTAGTTTTAGGGCTCTTCCCACACAAAAAAAATGTCTGAGCGAACAATATCACTCCTAACAATAAAAACTTCATTTTGGAAACCTGTAATGAGAAAAATATATGTAATTAGTCCTGCATTAAAAAAAAAAAAATTTACATACAAATATTATACAAGTTTCATAGATACAAAAATTTCCCTCACTTCCTTCTCTCTTATTTTAATTTCTTATGTGAGCCAATGATACAATTCTCTCATCTGTGGGTTGGGATACATTTTGAACTCTAAATCTATTGGCTGTTAATGTTTCCAAAATGTTAAATGGGCCTTCAAACTTAGGGGTCAGTTTGTAATTGAGTCCTTCACGTACATTAACCTATATGTATACATTATCACCCACGGTATATGTTTTAGTTGGCTTCGCTATTTTATCATGATTCCTTTTCATTATAATTTATGATTTTTCTAAATTCTTTCGAAGGATATCATAACGACTTATGCTTGCATTTATAACTTCCTTTAAAGGATTTGATAAATTAGTTGTAGGCGTTAATACATGGAAAGGCGTTCTAGCTGGGGTATCATACAGTGCCTCGTGTGGCAACATTTTAATAGATACATGATATGAATGATTCAGAGTAGTTATTACCGCAGGTATTGCAATATCACAGTTGGGATCTGATCCCCCTAGTGTAACTCTTGATATGTTTAAAACCTTCCTATTCACTCTTTCCACTAGCCCATTCGACTCTGGGTGATAGATCATAGTATTGATTTTCTTCATGCTAAGGAATTCACACAATGAGTTAAGGAAATGATTATTGAATTCTACACCCGAGTCTGAGATTATCATGTGACGAATTCCATGTTTACAAATGTAGCACTCGTAAAACTTACTAGCGCATTCAATCGCGGTTTTTGTTTTAAGCGCTATCAGTTCTGTATATCGAGTCAAAGCATCTATAATTACTAAGAGGTGCTTATATCCTCTGTCTGACTCGTAAAATCCTGTTAATAAATCTAAATGTATTCTTTCAAAGGGTTGATTGGGCACAGGATAAGCCCCTAGGCTAATAGGTGTTTTCGTGTGCCCTTGGTTTTCCTGACAAGTGCGACAATTAGCTATGTGCTTTTTTATATCTGTAAGCATCGTATGCCAATAAAACAATAATTTGGCTTTCTGTGACATTATAGAGAACCCCGGGTGTCCATGCAATGGATTTGCATGCAACCAATTTAGGACAGTGGGTAAAAGTGAGATTGGTACCACTACCTGGTCATTAGTCACCTGTGGTGCATTGCGGGTTTTCCTTGAATATTATCTTTGAATATATAATTCTCCTGCGTATACTTTATATATTCCTTTTCCTTAGGATTTCCTTTCAAAGCATTTATGAATTTTTCTAATTTCTGATCTTTTCTTTGCTCAGTCTGTATTAGTTCAGCGCGCCAGCCCAGATCTTCCTGTTCAGATACAGTTTTAACCATAGGCATGGATGTTGATATATCTATCAATTCAGCTAATGGCTCCGTACATGATGACACGGGGTTGTGTGATAATGCATCAGCAATGATATTTGCTTTCCCAGGTAAATACCCGATCCTCGCACCAAAGTCTTGGATGATCAAATGCCACCGAGTTCGTTTGGGGCTGTGACTAAAGCCTTTAACCCTGGATAGGTACGGTGGGTCGTTCGCGACCCCGAGCGTCAAAAAAAAACAGGTTTTTCTCACGTGACTCACCCCCGTGACTGAATTTGTGGGTGATCGACCTGCAGGAGGTGTCTCCCCTACACGCTCTAGTAGTGTCCAGATGTGCATTGCTGTAGCTGTACTCCTTCCCCGATTTCTGAGACGCGTCGGGGTCGTTCGCGTCTGAGTTTACCCTTCTAAGGTAGTTTGCATAATTATCAAAGTTATTACGTATTATGAAATTGTCGTAGAATGGTGCAACTTGTATAGGTTATCAGTTGTGGAAAGTCTTGGTGGATTGTTTGGCTACCATGTGCATGTTTTTTTTTTTAGTTAAAAGGTCGTTCATCACCACGAGGACCATTTTACCGCGAGTGCCCCTTTTTCATTTTTTTTCATTTTTTTGCCAAGTCATTTTTCCGTAAGATATTGCCAAATAGTGTCGTAAAACTTTTGCTTGTTTAGTGTTTGAAAGTGTGTCTAGATGATCTGGCTACCCATGCATGACTTTGTTTTTGTCAGATACGACGTAGTTATTGGTATATTGGGTATTTAACTGCGGTTACCAATTTCTGTTTTTTTTCAATATTTGTAAAAATTACTACGTAGTAAGGAATTGCCGTATATTATTCATTTTTTTTTCATGTTTATGTGTTAGAAAGTGTGCCTTGATGGTTGGGCTAACACGTGCATGTCTTTTTTTTTATCTGAGATGTCGTATATTAGAATGTCGGGCATTTTACCGCGAGTGTCCCTTTTTCATTTTTTTTCATTTTTTTGCCAAGTCATTTTTCCGTAAGATATTGCGAAATAGTGTCGTAAAACTTTTGCTTTTTTAATGTTGGAAAGTGTGTCTAGATGATCTGGCTACCCATGCGTGATTTTGTTTTTGTCAGATACGACGTAGTTATTGGTATATTGGGTATTTAACTGCGGTTGCCAATTTCTGTTTTTTTTCAATATTTGTAAAAATTTACTACGTAGTAAGGAATTGCCGTATATTATTGATTTTTTTTTCATGTTTATGTGTTAGAAAGTGTGCCTTGATGGTTGGGCTAACACGTGCATGTCTTTTTTTTTATCTGAGATGCCGTATATTAGAATGTTGGGCATTTTTCCGCGAGTGCCCCTTTTTATTTGTTTTGCATTTTTTTGCTTAGTCATGTTACCGTAAGGAATTGGCAAGTAGTGTCGCAAAACTTATATTTTTATAGTGTTGGAAAGTGTTTCTAGATGATCTGACTACCCATGCCTATTTTTTTTTTAGCCAGATATGGCGTATATATAAGTATGTGTTCGATTTTCCTGTGATTGCCATTTTTTCGTTTTTTCCCATTTCTTTCAAAATTACTACGTACTAAGGAACTATCACAGAGTAATATTTCATTTGTATGTTTATTTGTCGGAAAATATGCCTTGATGGTTTGCCTAGCACGTGGCTGAAATTTTTTTTTTCTGAAATGCCGTATATTAGAATGGCCATTTTTCCACGAGTGCCCCTTTTTATTTGTTTTGCATTTTTTTGCTTAGTCATGTTACCGTAAGGAATTGGCAAGTAGTGTCGCAAAACTTATAATTTTATAGTGTTGGAAAGTGTTTCTAGATGATCTGGCTACCCATGCCTATCTTCTTTTTTTAGCCAGATATGGCGTATATATAGGTATGTGTTCGATTTTCCTGTGATTGCCATTTTTTCGTTTTTTCCCATTTCTTTCAAAATTACTACGTACTAAGGAACTATCACAGAGTAATTATTCATTTAGATGTTTATTTGTCGGAAAATGTGCCTTGATGGTTTGCCTAGCACGTGGCTGAATTTTTTTTTTTCTGAAATGCCGTATATTAGAATGTTAGCCATTTTTCCGCGAGTGCCCCTTTTTATTTGTTTTGCATTTTTTTGCTTAGTCATGTTACCGTAAGGAATTGGCAAGTAGTGTCGCAAAACTTATATTTTTATAGTGTTGGAAAGTGTTTCTAGATGATCTGACTACCCATGCCTATCTTTTTTTTAGCCAGATATGGCGTATATATAGGTATGTGTTCGATTTTCCGGTGATTGCCATTTTTTCGTTTTTTCCCAATTCTTTCAAAATTACTACGTACTAAGGAACTATCACAGAGTAATGATTCCTCTAGATGTTTATTTGTCGGAAAATTTTGTTTACTTTTTTTTGATTGAATATCATCAAATTTTTTTAGCTAAAATATTGTTTTACATTTTTTTTTTCGATTTTATTTCCCTTCAAAAAAATTTTTTTGGGTCAGAATTTTAATTTTATAGTCGTAAAATAATCGACAATTATCCAGCAACCCACCATACAATTTTTATGCATATCTAATAATAATTAGATTAGTAAATAACACCTTGAAATTGACATACCCTTCCTACATTTCAAGTGGCAGATTAGGGAGTCTGAGTCAGTGTGGTTGGCGGCCATTTTGTGGACATATCCGAAGCGTAAGCTGCCCTATCTATATATATTCTTGTTCCCTATAGAATTTGTGATATTTTGGTATATTTTTACCTGCATAAATATCATATTATATATTAAATATATGTATTTTTTTACGAAATTTCTAAGTACTCAAAAAATTACCTTTAGATATGGCCCCTGATATAAATGAAATTTACAAAATAATGAAGATTTTTTTACATATTTCTATTTTAGGATAACATATATTTATTCCCTAAAAAAATTAGCCACTTCCTATTTCATTTGGGTACCCAAAAAAATTCATGAAATTTGGACAAATTTTTTTGGCCAAAAAAAGTTACCCTTTTTTTCTCATTTCAGATCTTCACCTCCATGGGTCTGACTTCATCCAAAATACATCAAGATGTGTCCTAAACATTCAAGAATCAATTCCTAAAAGGATTTGTGTATATATGTATAAACTTTTTTTTATGAATTTTTACGTCAGGTCTTTTTTTTTTCTACTTAATTTTTTAAAATATTTATAATAAATAGTTTTTCTGCATATGAGTAGTATTTATCTTTACAGTTGTTTTAAGCATTCATTGAAGTTTTTTTTTGGCAAAAGAAAAAAGGAGGTTACTGCAAAAACTGATTTTTCAAGAATTTTTTTTGGCGTCGGGGTCGTTCGCGTCCGAGTATACCCTTAAAGGGGTGTCCGAGGACCGTACCTATCCAGGGTTAAAGAAGTCGGTTAGTGGCTTATGATCTGTAAGAACTTTGACGGGATAACCGTATATTATGAACTTAAAATGCACTAGTGAATTAACAATAGCTAGCCCTTCCTTGTCTATTACTGCGTATTTATTTTCGGAAGGTCTCAGCTTACATGAATAAAAAGCTATCAGGAAAAACTGTTTGTCATATTGCTGAAGCAATACCCCACCTACTCCTAGGTCTGAGGCGTCTCTTGCAATGAAGAAATTCTTACCGAAGTCAGGAAATTTTAAGATAGGAAAACTATACAGTTCATCTTTCAAGGTATTAAACGCCTGTTGATGCTGCTCAGACCATATGAAATCTACGCCCTTCTTCGTAAGATCAGTTAGGGGAGCGGCTATTATTGAATAATTGTGTATAAAATGCCTGTAATATCCACTACACCATAGATATTGCTGTATTCCCCTGACATTAGTAGGTATCAGAAAGTTACGGATAGCCGACACCTTATCATGGACTACTTTAAGACCTTGGCTAGACACAGTAAAACCTAAATAGATTAATTCTGTTTTGAAGAATTCACACTTACTAATCTTTACCCTTATGTTACGCTGTCTTAGTCTCTGTAGCACTAGTTCCAGTTTACGTAGATGTTCTTCCAAGGTATTAGAAAAGATTACAAGGTCGTCCAAATAGGCATGCAATATGTCCCCTAACAAGCCTCCAAACACTATGTTAATCATTCTAGTAAATGTTATGGGAGCACAACATAAACCAAAAGGCATACCCAAAAATTCATAATGTCCCCTGGCTGTGCTGAAGGCAGTGTATGGGATACTATTTTCTTCTAATGATATCTGGTGAAAGCCTTTAAGTAAGTCCAAACTGGTAAAATATTTGTTCTGACCAAGCAAAGATAAAATATCGTCAGTATATGGCACTGGGAATCGATCAGGAATCGTTTCCACATTTAAGCGACGGAAGTCTACGCAGATACGCCATGTTCGATGGAAAATCATAAGGGCTGTTCGATTTCCTAATGACTACTTCTTCTAGCATTTTACCTACTTCATCATTTATCTCATTCTGAAATTTCATATGGAGTCTGTACGAGGGTACATAGATAATTTTCTGCTTGTCTTTTAACCATATTTGATGTTCTATGACATCTGTTTTACCTAAGGATCCATCCGTAGTGGAAAAAACATCATGATATTTAGTTAAAAGTCCAAAAAAATTCTGCTGAATTTCCTCTTCTTGAATGTCTTTATTGATTTTATTTTTAATAGATTGCAAAAGGGATTCATCCGCAACTGATTGAGCGTGATTGATTTCAGCGATGGTAAGATTACGATGTTTATAAACTTCTACATCCAAGATATGTTGATTTTTGTGAATTACTAAAGTGGTATTTAAATGATTACAGACTTCAATATTACATTGTTGTTGTGAGCCGACTGTATAAATAGCTTGTGTGACGGACAATCCGTTAGTTTTCAAGGTGTTGTAAACGATTAATATTTCAGATCCTAGCAAAGTTTTCTTTACTCGCACTATTATATTTGAAGTTACGTTCGGCTCGATAGATTGCGTGCAAGATGATATTACGTGTGAACGAGAATTCTGTCGGGTAGCGTATATTATTTCTTTATTCATGAGACAAGTGATTGGTTCTTCAACGTACGTTACTATTTCATTTGTTGTCTCCTTTTTATCCAAAACTGATTTTAAGGTATTAGAAGACTTATAGAATTTTTCTTTGATATACACGCCATGTTTGGCAGGGGCTAAGATAATGTTTTGATTGCCCATATACGGGTATCCTATAATTACAGTTGGATACATATCAATGTTTTGTACAACGATAAAGGTATCGGCAAACATGCGCTTACCGACCTCGTACTGAACATGAGTTACTCCTATTACATTTAATTCATTATTTGCTATACCCAAGAGCCTTACTCCGGACTTCTCTATAGGGAAGTTCGAAAACAACAAGTTATGAGTCCTCAAATCCATGGTATTACGTGGATTACCAGAGTCAAAAAACAATGTGAAGGATCGGTGTTTCAAATTTACAGCATATAATGTTGGTCGTAACTCATTTTGGTTTATTATTGCGTGAATTTGTTGCAAATCTACGAGAACCGGCACTGATTTATTTGATTCGGCCGTGTGTTTCATAGGAAAATCTATTGCCTCACAATGATCTGATAAATTATTAAATGGATTATCTGATACAAAGGATGTTGATACGAATGACCCAACATCACTCTCTTCCCCATTGGAGTTAATTATGTGGTATTTGCTTTGCTTTGCACATTCTGAAAATTCGTCTGACCTTGCGAGTTCTGGCTAGACGGCCCAGGAACAGAGTTATTTGAAGCACTATTTGTTTGTTTTTGATTTTGAACTGCATTGCCGTTTGGCTGTTTCTTCTTATTGAACTGAGGATTTTTCTTTTTATTTCCATAGGGAATTGACTGGGGAATTGATTGTGTGGTTTTAGGATTCTGTTGTTGATTACGCGAGTAGCATTGATTATATGAATGAGTTGAACTATTATGTATCGAACAAAATCTCGTCCTACAGTCTGAAATCAAGTGACCTTGACGTTTGCAATTATAACACGTCATCCATGCAACTAGATTATTATTAACTACGTTTATTTGTTGTGGCTTAGTTTAATTTTTAGCAAAAACTTGAGTAAACAAGGGATCAGGTTCAGTACACTTAGACATGTGTTTCTTTATCTGTTTATATATATCTAATTCTGTACTTCCGGGCGTTAGCTTTTTACCAAAACACCCCACTAAAGCCTCTGGCAACATAATTGTCATGCAAGTTAAATACATTAATCGTAAGAAATCTTTCATGGCGATGTTATCTCCTGTAACCCATGTGGAATTACCTAAAATATCCTGATATTCATTAAGCCTATCGGCAATGAGAGCCGCTCGTTCTATAACATTAAGCTGAGTCATAGAGGCTTGATTAAGTGTATTTCTTAATGTTAAAACTACATCTAACGCTTCATCACTGCCATAGATCGCACGTATCTTAACTTTAAAATCGTCCCATGTAACTGCCACTTGAAAAGAAACTCCCCTAAGATACGCGCTTGCATCTCTTATAGCAAAGTCTATAAAACTTTTAGCTTCTTGTAATTGTACAAATGGGTCTGTGATATGTTTTGTGTTTAAATGAGCGTCAACTGTTGATGTCTATGACTCGACATTCTGAGGTAAGAACCCATTGACCCGACCTTGAAAAGGAAGGATAGCTGATCTAGCACTCACTAAAGTTACCACGGGAGCGGGGTTACTCGGTCCGGGAGTGGGGTTACTGGGATTCACAGGAGGCGTCATGTTTACTTTAACTTTTTTTCTATCTCTATGATTCCTTGCGATCCTATCAAAATCTCTATATGAATACAGATGTCCACTGTGTAAACGCATAAGCATTATACAATAAAGATATGTTGCAGATTATAACAAGATCCCCCAAAATAATGATATTAAGACAAAAGATATTTCCCGAGAACTTCTGAAAGAAAACGGAATTAGCACAAAGAGAAAAAAAATTCTAGACGAGAATTCGAAGTTGAATATAGATTCCTTTAATGAAGGAAAATGAAGATTTGCAAATAACTCACCCCAGCAATAATGGACGATCGACTCGTGACATAAAACACTGCACTGCAAAAAACTGAATGAATAAAGAATGTACTTAGCTTCTGTATATATGGGCGAAGATCGATGAGGTCATTTCCTCTCTCTCTCTGGTTTTGCAAGAGTTTAGCTGGGTGATGAATGTTTTGACTTGATTTCCCGTCGTGCATTGTTGAATGTTTTTATTCTGGATGTGATTCTTGAATGTTTGTTCAGTAAACGTTGATATAGTTGAAGGACATTCCATTGTCTTCTTAAGATGTTTTAATTATGTATGTTGATTGAAGATCCAGTTCCTCAGTTTATATATGATTTACAGTTGATATTCGATGAGTTCATTACTTCGGTAGACGTAGATACTTCGTCGAAATTGTAGATTCATTACTGATGTAACTGCTAATTATTACAGTTGTAATATCTGGTTGTTATAGTTGTAATCTCTGGTTGTCGAAGTTGTAATCTCTGGTTGTTATAGTTGTAATCTCTGGTTGTTAAAGTTGTAATCGCTGCCACCAAATAATGGTGTGAGAATTTTATACGCACACATTCGTTGTTCAGTCTCATATCTCTTCAATGTGATATAGAATTATTTAGAGTTGTAGGTTACTTCTTGAAATAAGTCAAAGTTAAATTAACTTTAAACAAATTTATTGTTAACTCCATCACTGGAGTATGGAGGGTTTGGTCGGAAGACCATTCCGTATGAAAGGATAAGTAGAACTGGTTTAACATAGGTTTGCGTTGATA
Source organism: Palaemon carinicauda (assembly GCF_036898095.1). Classification (NCBI taxonomy): domain Eukaryota; kingdom Metazoa; phylum Arthropoda; class Malacostraca; order Decapoda; family Palaemonidae; genus Palaemon; species Palaemon carinicauda. The sequence goes on from NC_090752.1 coordinate 23,573,424, forward strand.
ACGTGACATTAGTTATCTCAGCATTTATTACAAATATGATCACATAGGATTATAATTGGAAGACATCTGGTTCCGGTGTAGAGATAAAAAAGTCAACTGTTTCTCACGGGATGCTTGTGACATGTTGACAATACATAAATAAATGTTACTTATGCAATGATTTATCTTGGTCATACTTTCGCATCCTTTTATGGCTGTCATTCACACACTCCCAACTCTCCAATGATCCTTTGGGTCATGGGTTTATAATGTATACACTACACCTGGACCCTTGTGGGAATTATAGGTGTTTGAAAATACAGACAGAACCCCTTACCCGACATTACAAATGATACCTCCTACCTGCACAAAACAGCAGAGTTTTCCACTTTCAACCTCTTGAAGGGGTATTATTAGGTGCCCATGAACCCAGAGGACATCTCCAAAACTGCTATTACCATCCCCTTTGGTACATATATATTCAATTACTCCTATCTTGGCCTTCGTAATGCTGGGGATACTTTTCAACACCTAATTGGTGGCATCTTAGCGACCTCCCCTTTTGAGTGTATTACTTGGACGACATAATTGAGATCTATTCCTCTGAAAAGGAACAGATCCGTTATTTACACATCAATCTCCGCTGTGTACAACAGCCTTGTAGTCCATTTTGACAAGTGTACCTTTGGCGAAACGTAGTACTATTTTTAGGGCACTGCCTCACTCCTGAAGGTGTCCACCACCTCCAAGATTTTTC
>NC_090752.1:23581659-23591659 GCF_036898095.1 Palaemon carinicauda
AACAACAGACCCCAAGTACTTAAACTGATCCACTTCCTCAAGTAACTCTCCATTCAACATGACATTCAACCTTACACCACCTTCCATTCTCATACATCTCATAACCCTACTCTTACCCACATTAACTCTCAACTTCCTTCTCTCACACACTCTCCCAAATTTTGTCACTAATTGGCCAAGTTTCTCTTCTGTGTCTGCAACCAGTACAGTATCATCCGCAAACAACAACTGATTTACCTCCCATTCATGGTCATTCTCGTCTACCAGTTTTAATCCTCGTCCAAGTACTCGAGCATTCACCTCTCTCACCACTCCATCAACCACGGTGACATCACACATCCCTGTCTCAGCCCCACTCTCACCGGAAACCAATCACTCACTTCACTCACTTCTATCCTAACACATGCTTTACTACCTTTGTAGAAACTTTTCACTGCTTGCAATAACTTTCCACCAACTCCATATAACCTCATCACATTCCACATTGCTTCCCTATCAACTCTATCATACGCTTTCTCCAGATCCATAAACGCAACATACACCTCCTTACCTTTTGCTAAATATTTCTCGCATTTCTGCCTTACTGTAAAAATCTGATTCATACAACCCCTACCTCTTCTAAAACCACCCTGTATTTCTAAGATTGTATTCTCTGTTTTATCCTTATTCCTATTAATCATTACTCTACCATACACTTTTCCAACTACGCTTAACAAACTAAGACCACTTGAATTACAACACTCATGCACATCTCCCTTACCCTTATATAGTGGTACAATACATGCACAAACCCAATCTACTGGTACCATTGACAACACAAAACACATATTAAACAATCTCACCAACCATTCAAGTACAGTCACAGCCCCTTCCTTCAACATCTCAGCTCTCACACCATCCATACCAGACGTTTTATCTAGTGCTCTCCTCACTTCATCTATTGTAATCTCTCTCTCATTCTCATCTCCCATCACTGGTACCTCAACACCTGCAACAGCAATTATATCTGCCTCCCTATTATCCTCAACATTCAGTAAACTTTCGAAATATTCCGCCCATCTTTTCCTTGCCTCCTCTCCTTTTAACAACCTCCCATTTCCATCTTTCACTGTCTCTTCAATTCTTGAGCCAGCCTTCCTTACTCTCTTCACTTCTTTCCAAAACTTCTTCTTATTCTCTTCATATGAATGACCCAATCCCTGATACAACCTCAGGTCAGCTGCCCTCTTTGCCTCATGTACCTTGCGCTTTACTTCCACATTTTTCTCTTTATATTTTTCATACTTGTCTACACTATTACTCTGCAGCCATTCTTCAAAAGCCCTCTTTTTCTCTTCCACTATTACCTTCACTCCTTCATTCCACCATTTACTACCCTTCCTCATGCTGCCTCCAACAACCTTCTTGCCACACACATCACTTGCAATCCCAACAAAATTTTCTTTTACTAACTTCCACTCCTCCTCTAAATTGCCAGTTTCTCTTACTTTCACTTCGTCATATGTCATTTTCAACCTTTCCTGATATTTACTTACACACACACACACACACACATATATATATATATATATATATATATATATATATATATATATATATATATATATATATATATATATATATATATATATATATGTGTGTGTGTGTTTGTAAACACTTCTTTTCTTTATATATGTATATATATATATATATATATATATATATATATATATATATATATATATATATATATATATATATATATATATATATGCAGAAGAACCACAGGGAAAATGAAAATACAGAATATACACTTGAGTCCTGACTAGTTTCGTGATACTTCCTCAGAGGACTGATTTATTGAGAGAGGTTTCTTACAATTTATAGGGAAAGCAAAAGTACGAACATACATATAGAGATTTAGAGAACAATGACACTCCCTTACCCGCTACCTGGGCTTGACTCAGGTGTGAGGAGGAGGAGTCCGCAAGCTCGTTAAACACCTGCTAAAAAGGGTCATTTCTAGTGGCGGGTATATTCTTGCGGACTCCTCCTCCTCACACCTGAGTCAAGCCCAGGTAGCGGGTAAGGGAGTGTCATTGTTCCCTAAATCTCTATATGTATGTTCGTACTTTTGCTTTCCCTATAAATTGTAAGAAACCTCTCTCAATAAATCAGTCCTCTGAGGAAGTATCACGAAACTAGTCAGGACTCAAGTGTATATTCTGTATTTTCATTTTCCCTGTGGTTCTTCTGCATCTGAGCATCACGTTTTCCTGTGATTTTTACGCATATATATATATATATATATATATATATATATATATATATATATATATATATATATGTATATATATAAATACATATATATATATATATATATATATATATATATATATATATATATTCATATATGTATATATATATATATATATTCATATATATATATATATATATATATATATATATATATATATATATGTATATATATATATATATATATATATATATATATATATATATATATATATATATATATATATATATATATATATATACATATATATATATATATATATATATATATAAATATATATATATATATATATATATATATATATATATATATTTATATATATATATATGTATACATATATATATATATATATATAAATTATGTGTGTGTATGTGTGCGTCTGTCTGTATATGTATATATACCTACTCTCCCTCTCTCTCTCTCTCTCTCTCTCTCTCTCTCTCTCTCTCTCTCTCTCTCTCTCTGTATATATTATATATATATATATATATATATATATATATATATATATATATATATATATATATATATATATATATATATATATATATGTATATATATATATATATATATATATATATATATATATATATACATATATATATATATATATGTATATATATATATATATATATAAATTAATATATACATATATATATATTTACATATATATATATATATATATAAATATATATTTATTAAATCTGTTAATGAGCATAGCAAGTGCAATGTTAAAGTTAGCGGAGTACTATCAAATGAGTTTCCAATGAACAGTGGAGTACACGAAGGGAATGTATTGTCATCTATGTTGTTTATCCTCCCCATGGATTTTTTATGTAGGGAACTATTAGGGATGATAGAGAAGGTTACTACTGCATTGGTAATAGAAAATTAGCTGACATAGTTTATACGCATGAAGTTTTCCTTATTAGCAAAACCCCAGAAAATTGGCAATGCACACTTACCAAAATGTGTGAAATATCACACGAGGTTTAATATAAATAGAACAAAGACAGAGAGGATGATAACGGAATATGCAATGGAAAATTAAATACCATTGGAAGGAGAAGGGATCAATGAGACAGAATGAAAGATTACAAAAAGCAAATCAGGCAATGGCTAGGTTAAGTAAAATTTGGAAGTCTAAATGCCTGGTATTACATATAAAAATCAAGCTACATATCAGTATAACGAGATCTCTTCTACTACATTGATATGAGCTGTGGTATTACTAGGAAACAATATCCAACAGATTTTTTAGATTAGAGAATAAAGCCCTCAGAAGAATGTTAGCAGTTAAATTGATGGAAAGGATTAGAAATGAAACTATAAGAGAGATTAATCGAGTACCATATGTGGATAAGATCATGATCAGGAGTAGATAGAGATGGTTTGGGTATGCTCTTGGTCTAGGTATATATATTTTTGATATTTAGGTTCATCTAGGACCTACTTTTAACTGCACATGGATGCTGTTCAACGTTCTTTGTACGTACTTGTTTGCTGCCTGCTATTCCACAAACTACATGGCGTGGTGTTTGTTCTACCTACAGGATATGAGGCATCTGACTAACATGGCCACATCTGTTTATAAGAACTCCTAAAATAGAAGACTGGATGATTCATTGCTATTGGGGGAGACCAGAAGTTACAGCAAAGCATTAACCTATCATCCAAGTGTGGCAATGGCGTCATTTGGCATGCAAAGCAGAAGCAGTCCATTGTTCAATTTGACTTTATTAACCATGCGATGATGGCTGTGAAGAACATTCTTCACCAATATGCCAATGTGTTAGAAAAGACATATGAGACGTACAATCATTATGAATCATCCCACTCAATGACTAATCTAAATGAGTCAGCAATCCTGAAGATGATGCAGCTTATCGATGCGAAAGGATCCCCACTAAGCAGGAGCGCCCCCAACTGTGTAGAACTTGACAAAAGAGGTTATGTCTGATGATATTAGAAATGGCATGCTGAAAGCTGTGAAAAGAGGGAGGAAAAGTACCTGGCATTTAAGAGAGAAAGGCTTGTGGAAAACTCTTATCACCAATACTATTCAACCTACAAGTAAAATAAAACGAAAGCCATCCACAACACACAGAATAAGAAGATCTTGTCAAGAGGGAAGAAAATGGGCAGAGCTGAGAGGAATATAGAGATTGCTAGGAAGCATGGCATTGCAACTTAAGACCTTTTGCAACATGATGTATGCCATCACCAGTATGGATTGATAACAAAGGAATGATGATAAAGCCAGCCAAAAGTCTGCTGATTGAAGAGTTAGACACACATCTCTAACCTGAAGATTACAGCTACAGTCACAAAAAAGTTCTGCTTTCATAATGAATGTAATAGCTACTATTTGAAAGATCTATCTTACCAAACTTTCAAAAGTTTAAGATTTGCTTACCAGTTTCTTTCCAGCCTCTGATGCATACCACAAGTTTTGGCTATGCGACTTTGTCTCCGACATGTATACTGACAACGTGTCTTAAAAGGAAAGAGGGGATGACCCTTCCTCCCATTTTCAGACACACATAGACTCATTATGGCCTTCAAATAATAACAATGATCTCATCAAAAAATGGACCTTCATCAATATCAGTTTATCATCCCGAGCAGGACATCCAACTGTGGTTGGTCAAGTGACTGGGCAGGGAGAAGAATGACAATCCGTCAGCATCCAAAAAGGTGACGAGAAGTTCAAATTTGAAGTGGCAGACATACACATTCCTATTTATGTATTGGACAGTCTTAAGAAAGAACATAAGGTATATGTCGTTATCACCAGTGACATGGATGTTATTGTTGCCCTGCTCTACCGTACGACAGTTTACCTAAGGAAAGGCATGAATGAAATGTGGGGCCGTGCAGGAATCAATGATAATCCTCAATATGTGCCCCTTCATAGTCAGATTTTCGACTTGTAAGTGACCTATGTTCAGTCCTACCTACTCTACACATCCCTGCTAGATGTGATATCACAAGCAAAGTTGGTACGAAGAAGGCTGCCTTAAAGGCTAACCTTGGGATACTATTCAGGCAATTTGGGAGGTTGCAAAACCTGTTACAAACTTTCATCAGAAAGGTAGAAGAGTACTTGGAATTGTTCAGATCAGGAAGCGTGGCCCTGAATTTCTGTTATGCACGCAGAGGTTTTCCACCACACCAAGGGGAGTATAATCAAAACCCCCACACAACTAGCCCAGGACTCATTCCATACATCAAACGTAGCTTCAACAACCATTTCTAATAGGGACATAGAGAACGAAATCTAATCAAAGTCTAGCTGATTGTGACTTGATTATGGGCAGCTCCACCACGGTGACAGTTGCTACCAATAACATAGTTCACGTAAAAACATCATAATAAGTTTAAAATAACCATTGTAATAAAAAAAGAGCAACGCAAACACATGGGAGTGTGTTTGAGTAACTGGATTTACAGTCAGACATATATAAAGATTCATATGGCCAATAGAATATTTGGCGGACGTTTTTATTTTGTACAAACTTGGTGAGCCCAAAAAAAGTTAGAAAAGGTCCTATAGTCAAATCCTGGACATCAGGAACCTATACTTAGACCACAAAATTATCTTCATATCTGGATTATATAGAGAAAGAGAGCGACCTAATGAGTTTAATGAGAGGTTTTTTTTTTCTGGAAGGTTAGGGGAAAATTTGGCTAACGTTTACCCCCTCACTGATCATACACTGTACTGAAATCTAAGATTGGAAATGTTTTTGATAAAAAGTCCCCATAGGGATGTTTTTCACACAATTCATCTTGAACAATACTATCTCAGGATGTTTTGAAACTTTTAGTGGCTTTCAAACTGAAACCGAAATTTTGTTGAAAAAATCACAAACAATGCATTTTTGGTTGAAAAATCCAGTGACATTAAAACATGGTATTCATGTGTCGGCTATGTCTTAACACGATAAACAAAGATAATCTTTCACATTAAGACTGTTTCCTGGTTGGTTATTCAGTTACATCTTAATTCTTGCACTATAATTGGTTATATAGCTCTATAGAAAAAACGAACCTTGTGCAAAATTTCTACCAATGCTTTTTTTTCAATGTTCCATTCATATATCAAAGGAAAATGCGTGGTTTAGCTCTAAAAGAAAACTTTACACACACATCTCACAAAGCCAGTACTATATATATATATATATATATATATATATATATATATATATATATATATATATATATATATATATATATATATATATATATATATATATATATATGTATATATATACACATATATATATATATATATATATATATATATATATATATATATATTCCAAATAAGCCATATATAATAACACATTAAAGTCTGGATTCTCTTAACTACCTCGGGATAAGAGTCCCAGACGAAATCAGTCAAAGACTATAGCATCTGTGTGCCTGGGCTTCGAACCCTGGTCCAGGATACTTGTGTGACATTGACCATACCACTCAGCCACGTGGCAGATACTATAGTCTTTGAGTGATTTCGCCTGGGGCTCTGATCCTGAGGTTGTTAAAAGAATCCAGACTTTAATGTGTTAATATATATGGCTTATTTGAAATATGAAAAATTGGTTTAAATGTGCAAAATTTCTTATATATATATATATATATATATATATATATATATATATATATATATATATATATATATATATATATATATATATATATATATATGAGTGTGTGTGTCCTAAGCCTAATTGGAAAAATATGTAGAAGTATGTGTTTTATACAGTGAGATTAATGAACTTTTTAAGAGTACTATGACTGTCATGAACTCTGCTATATGTGACGTGTTGTAAGCCTAATGATGATAGCATATTTCCATCACAGTGGAAATTTCCACAAAATCCAACAATTCAACATAGTGACAGACCAACAATGCACGAATTGCTCAGAAAGTATGGCAATACCACTCGAGCAATCACAAAAACAAGAAGGTACTCATCTGAAGAGTATTGGGCTGTGTAGAGTGTATTCACAAAACTTTTAATAATAAAGAGGAAAAAACCAATGTTCTGATGTCTCATTATTCGTCAGCATGGGTCATAATTGGCGTCAGGTGAAAGGGTACGTCTGTATCCGTATACTGTGAGCAAAGTTGTTCTTGAGGCCAGCAAAATGAAGTTTAAGATGACTAGATATTCAAGGACTTGCATAGCAGATACTACTGCTGTGGGAGATATAAACAAAGGAACAGTTGGTTATAGTAATATTGATGAAGAAGGACAGATTATTAGGTGAGCGAGAAGAGTGGCCCGCAGCCACAGCATCTCCGATGTACATGAACCATGTTCAAATGCATATGAGTGAAAGCACACATGCACAGCCGAGTGAATATACTCACAACATTGTAGGTAAAAAATTACCAGAAATCCAGGCAAGTGTTAGGCCTTTTGATGATCAACGGCCTAATGAAGGGTTTCAATCGATTGAAAGGTTTTTGAGGGAATTTGAAATAGCTACATATAGATGGTCAAAAAGAGAAAATGCAACTCAATTAAATTGCTGAAAGGTGATCTGGCAATGAAGGTATTGTGTTGGCTACAATACACTTGAAGAAGTTATACTGAAATAAAATGGTATTTAATTAAGAAATATGTATTACCCGACCCAAGAAAAGAGGAAATGAAAGAAAATTACCAACCAAGATTTCGAGAGCTCAAGTCAGTTCTCAGTTTTGCAACTCATATTTTTCAAGATTGTGATTCATTTTCTGCACAGAGTGCCAATCTCCCAAAAGGTGATAAAAAATGAATTACCAGTCAATATATTCGCAGGTTATTAAACCCGTATTCATGTACTTATTTGTTTGATGACAATTGCCCGTTAGCAGACGTAGTGATGGTGATGAAAAACATTCTAAACAGTTTGCCAGAAGAAAAAATTGATGGAGAATAATTGCCACGATTCCAGAGATGTGGCAGCCTTGAGAGGCACTCATCAACCACGGGGGAGGAGAGACCGAAGTCAGAAGGTGAGAAAAGTCTTTAGATGTTGACAAGGATCCCTCTGCTGTTACACTACTCAGGCTTACTGTCATGTGTCTCGGGGGTGCCCTACAAAAATGCCGAGGGCTGGTGAGCTATGGTACACGCACGCTGCCCCTGCCCAATATCGAAGGAAAAGGAAACAGAGGAAGGGGGAGACAAGGGAAATTGATGCCTGCCGCATGAGAACAGAAGCAGTTGAGCGTGCAGTGGTAACCCACTCGGTACCCCCGACCTCCTCCCCCGCAACACTAGAGACAGGAGAAGCGGGCAATGGTATTGTAAGTAAGGTCGCTGGCCCGTGCCACACATATCCTAATGGGTGGCTCAGAATTTTAGCACTCCGTATTTACCTACCAGATAAGTCCATTTGAGCGCTGATCGACACAGGAGCCAGCGTTTCGCTTCTTGAAAAAGGAATCTCCTCAAACCCACCACAGCCAGCGGCATCCATCATCCTCGACACACCAAGAAGAAATAAACTACAGGCAAAGGCATTGAATGATCCTTAGCTTTAAGGTGACATCTGTGAAGTTTATACATGTTTTTTTTAGTCTTGCCAACCTTAGAAATTCCAGGAATCGAGGCTATACTTGGTTTGGGTTTAATAATGAGTAATCAAATATACAATTGCGGGGAAAATATAGAATAACAGTAAAAGCAAGAGGGTGCATTTTGCTGATAGAAAGTCATGAGAGTAAATGCTTCTGTGGGAAGAGAGAGTCAAGTAGGTCAGGTAACAGCTGTACCTGAAAGAGAAGTAATGCCTCCCCAGACAATTACAAGCATGTTACTGACCCCATATCAGCCTCTCCCGGAGAGAACCAAGGTCGTAGTTCAGTGATTTTGGAAATAAATGTTCATAGACCTTATCTTTTTTATTAAAGTAATATATTGATCACACAGAAAGTTTTCCTTCTGTCAGGCGTTCAGTAACGAAATCTTCAAACATCTCTTGACCAATATCATCATGGTAGAGGATGTCATTGGTAATAATTTCATTCATCACTGACTTGGTGAGTAGGTTGTATATCTCATCCTCATCAGCAGATTCAAATGGGTTCCCATGCTGATAAAATACTGCACTGAGTTTGACTGCATTTTGTGACACAAGAGAGCTTTCCTCCTGTGAGTTCATGGTGTTGTGTTCTTTTCTCATTGTGCCCAGTGCAGTATGTTTTTTTCAAATTCACATAGTAAATTTGACAGTTCAGGTGCAATGAGAAAGTACTTGTCCAGTGACTTTTCATTCTGCATGATTCCTACTATCCCACCAATGACTTTGAGTTCACGATTCTCTTGCTCGATCCCATGGTCAGGACCTATTGATGTGAATCCAGCCACGCCTTTGGTGACACAGAAGTTACCCTTTGCAGATTCGAAACATATTTTGGGATGATCTTTTTCCGTTTCTTCGTGGATATGTACAGTGGCAACAAGCGTGCATAATTGAAATGGTCGTATGCAAAGAAGTACTTTATAAGTGCTTCCAGACTCTGCATATGTGGCAATATGTCTCGTTGTCTGATTGCCCAAAACAATTGAAAATGGTCTCAAACTGCTTCACGTAGTTGATGATAAAACGCTGAATCTTATTTGCAGTGCGTTCATATTGTTTTATCTTTCTGAAGATGTCCCTAGATTCAAACATTTTGATTACTTTTGTAACGGCATCGTTCAG
>NC_090752.1:23596659-23599159 GCF_036898095.1 Palaemon carinicauda
ACATTCGCTTAGTGGGGGTTTGCATAGCTCTGGTGATGTCAAGGTTGGCAATTTGGCATTATGGAAGTAGGGTACTATCGTTGCTCGAACAGGCAACGCTCTCTGCTATCTCAGCCCACCTCCTCTAACAACATTAAAAAAAAAAAAGAGTAAGTTCTAGTCGAGAGCCTTTGTGCAACTTCCAAACACGTGGAAACATGATGCAATCCCTAGCGTGTGTGTCATACATACTTTAAGATAACATAAATTTACATACATGGAACTGAATGAAAATACAATTAAAGGAATGATTATAGTCTTATGTAATTTGAATACATTTACTTAATCCTACATGAGTGGAACTCACATCACGAGCTGGCTATACATCTCTTAAAAACACAAATAAAATATGTGAATAAAATAATATACTTTTATTGTAGACCAGCTTCGTAGGAATATATATATATATATATATATATATATATATATATATATATATATATATATATATATGTATATATATATATATATGTATATATATACATATATATATATATATATATATATATATATATATATATATATTTATATTCATATATATACATATAAATATATGTATACAATATATATATGTATGTACATATATATATATATATATATATATATATATATATAAATACATATAAATATATGTATATATACATTATATATATATATATATATATATATATATATATATATATATATATATATATATATATATATATACATTATATATATATATATATATATATATATATATATATATATATAAATATATATATATATATATGTGTGTGTGTGTGTGTGTGTGTGTTATGGAATTTAGATACGAGAAGACATTAAAAAAAATTCCATTCGTTTATGTAATTTTTCGTTAAATGGAATAAAACCAAATTGTCCGAGAAACAAGACCATGTTTGAAGTGAGAGTGGAAAAGTGAGAAAAAATTTTCAGCTAGGTAATTAAATGGAATGTGGCAATTTATCTGTTCTTTTTTCTTCTCGTCTTTTTTTATACTGCAGTGTTGAAGTTTGAAATTTAAAAAAAAGAATATATATATTTTTTTTTCCGGAGGATAGCGAGTATACTCATATTATTTTGTACACCAAATAACAGGTTACAATAAAAAAATCAATTGGATTGTTTGGCTCTCACAACCGAGAAAAGGTGTTTTTAATGAAGACGTTGGAAATAAAATCTAAAATGATCATATGGTATTAAAAGGTTAAATGATGAATGGCGTTTTAGTGATCAAAATAATTCATTAGTGTCATAGATCAATTTCATTAAAGTTAGGTAGCGAGTGCCTCTCCTTCAAGTCGTCTTTCCCTGATACTTCAGGAGATTTCATCATGGAATCAACAAAAAAATAATGTCAATTGAAGGTGTATTTGTTTGAAGGAAGGAAATTCGTGAATGGTTTGTATTATTTTTTTTTCTTTTTTGGTCATCAACTGGAATATGATTTCGAAGTAGGATTTTTTAAGAGGGGTCACCGAAGCTCTCATTACTCGCTGAAAAACGGTTTTTCTACTGCATGAGTTATCTCCTTTTCAATGGAATTGAATTGAAGGGAATTTATTAGACTAAAGCACCTAACAGTTCCTCTTCTCTTTATACCTTATTAGGCCCCACCTTATCTTTATCTTATCTTCTCTGTGGAAACCAGTCATCTTATATCTGCAACGTTGTGAGAATTTTCTCCTTTCACTACGACTTATGGAAATCTTATGATTCTGATTTTGACAAATAGGATTTAATTATTCATTTAGAATGCATTTGTATCACCTTCTGAGTGGATAAACTCCAGCTTTCTATCGTTTTTCTAGCACACACATACACACACACACACACACACACATATATATATATATATATATATATATATATATATATATATATATATATATATATATATATATACGTGTGTGTGTGTGGGGGGGGGGGTGTTTGCTGGGTGTGTGTATAAATTAAGTATTTTTGGCACAGAAACCATCAAGGCTTTGTAATAGTTATCAATGGCACCACCATTAGGATTGCATTCAGTCCCATAAGACCGTCAGATGTAGTTCGCGAGTCACATTAATTTTCAAAGGAAATATAGACTTCACATTCTGTACGCCAATATGGTCACTTAAAATATTCATGAATTTCATTTTCATTCGGAATCTTTTTTTTTTTATTATTACGGGAAAAAGGCAACTAATGTGCAATAAATCAATCAAGGATATTCAGAGTAAAAATTGGAGTATTTTATTCAATTTTTCATCCTACATTTTTAAAATTATATTCATTTCAACTGAAGTTTATTTTCCTGTATGTCTGTCTATGTGTTTGTGATTTGCATAACTCAAAAACTATTAGACTGAATTTCATGAGTGGCCATGATCCAAGGAAAATTTGATGTGATTGGGCTAAAGATCGAGATCAAGGTGACGAAGAAGCCATAAAAAGTCTTTTTGCTATAACGTTGGAAATT
>NC_090752.1:23604159-23616659 GCF_036898095.1 Palaemon carinicauda
ACCCCTTTGTAGTATTTCCTGGTGATTGTTTTTTTTCCTTCAAGGAAATCAATCAAAACCACTCCTTTGCAGTCCCAAGACACCGTTGTCATAACCTTCTGAGCAGATCTCACCACTTTGAACTTCACTGGTGCAGCTGAACCTCTTGGTAACCATTGCTTTGATGGAATTTTACTTTCTGTGTCATATTGGTGGATCCAAGTTTCATCTTCAGTAATAATCCAGTCAAAAAACTGATTCATTTGACTCATGTTTGTTAAAACTGCCAGAGAGCGTCCAGCTCTTTGATGCAGCTGGTTTTCACGCAACGCTTTTCGGACCCAACGTGCTGAAAGTTTACTCAAACCAAGATTTTCGTTTAGAATTGTAAAAGCTGAACCATAGGAGATCCCAGTCTCACTAGCTTTCTTATCAATAGTAATCAGATGATCTTCATTCACTAGATTCTACACCAAAGCCACGGTTCTTTCATTTGTTGCAGTCGATGGTCGGCCATTTCTTGGGTTATCTTTGAGGTCCTCCTAACCACCCTCAAATCGCTTTATCCAATCATAAACAACTGATTTAGATGGAGAAAAATCTCCATAAACTAGTTGCAAAGCTTCAAGATTTTTTTTTCTATTTCTGATCAAGCTTGGTCAGGAACTTGATGTTAGCTCGGATCTCAAAATTTTGAGTTTCCATGGGTTCTAAAAGTTACTTTTCTTAAGAAGACGTTAAAACAACGGTAGTATAAGGATGAATGAGGCAATTAGTCCATATGGACCACTACATCATAAATAAATGTTTAGCAAGTAATTGGGTTGTTTCAATCAGGTGCAAATACATCATTCAACAATTTTCCTGGAACTTTTTGACTTACCCTCGTATACATATGCATATATAAATATATATATATATATATATATATATATATATATATATATATATATATATATATGTATATATATATATATATATATATATATATACTGTATATATATATATATATATATATACTGTATATATATATATATATATATATATATATATATATATATATATATATATATATATATATATACTGTATATATATATATATATATATATATATATATATATATATACTGTATATATATATATATATATATATATATATATATATACTGTATATATATAAATATATATATATATATATATATATATATATATATAAATATATATATATATATATATATATATATATATATATGTGTGTGTGTGTGTGTGTGCGTGTGTGATTGTGTGTGTGTATATATAAATAATGCATCACTAACACTTCGTGATTTAAAGCAATGTAAGTATCAACCACAGTGCCCTTTAATATTGAATTATTCCTTTGGGAATATATCCACAGGGAATTCATTTATGATAAATGTTTGCCTACCCAGAAGCATTTATCATAAAGGAATTTCCAGTGGACATTTTCGCACACTCACAAACACACATGTATATATATATATATATATATATATATATATATATATATATATATATATATATATATATGTATATATATATATATATATATATATATATATACAGTATATATGTATATATATATATATATATATATATATATATTTATATATATATATATATATATATATATATACTGTATATATATATATATATATATATATATATATATATATATATATATATATATTTATATATATATATATATATATATATATATATATATCCATATATATATATACATATATATATATATATATATATATATATATATATATATATATATATATATATATATCATAATGTTACAGGTCACAGGGAAAAAATAGCACAAAAGATGCATTAAAAACATGGTTTTTATAATGTTAGTTAGGAAAGGAATGTAGATAAAACAACACAGAGTTCAAACTTTCACCAACAGACCGACTAGTCCTTTTATGTGACAAAAGGTAAATCATGTTTTTCATTAAAGTTCCTCTGAAGTGGGAGGGGTATTAACATGAAGTTTGAGTATAGCTATATTTCATTAAGTTCTGACCTGTACAAAGTATAAACACTTGAAAAAAGCTATTACTGTGTGTTCATTCAATATTTCAAACGCTACGCCCAATAGAATCTAGCAGACACAATTGATGATAACATCTATGTGGATATACTTCTTTATCATTATCTCGTTCGTAAAAGATACGAGGGTAATATCGACTTGCGCAAAATTTTGGTGTGTGTTTTAAAACTCTCAGCTATATAGCAACTGCAAAACATTTGTGATATTTTGAATCTGCTATTAGATGGGGGAATTTACCTTTATTTTTGTGTTTACAAATATAATGATGTTACTAACCTTATCAATATCAAAGAAAATACATCACAATGAATAAAAGATAGAATTACTCTGCCTGCAATGCTTAGAATATCCCACTCGTGGTGAAAATTACTGTCACTTCTATAAAATTAAATATAATATGTTTAGACATTTTTTTCTCTAATATTATTGTTCCCCTTAACTGGAAACTCAAGTCTAGGAATAGACTAATAAAATATTTAAGAGAGGTTATGGCATATAAAAAAAGTTGAAGGGGAAAAGAGAGGTACAGTTAAAAAGCAAAATTTAAACTTTACAATTAACAGACTCTTGTCGTCTGATAACTAAATCATCAGTGTAGACCTTCGCCAAATTTTAGTTTTGGTGTGATAAAATAAAGAAAAATTTGCTCCTATAAGCACGGTGCAACAAGAAAAAAAAATGAGAATTGTTAATAGCACGCTATTCAATCCTCTCTGGTATTCCCGCACAGGAAGATGACTTTCTCTACGGATGTTTCTCTGATTCTTTGCCATGTTTCCTCTTTATGTGTGGAAGAACCCGGATGGGGTACCATGGTTGTCCACTTGGGTTTAGGAAGGGATGGCTGTCCCAATTCTGCAACGATGTACACTTCCGCCGCTGCCTCCTCTCCGTCTCCAGCCCTGTGGGAAAAGGATGTGATTCAGCAATATGACAGATCAGCAAAATATGGGCGCCATCTGCCCCAACACTTGGCTGTTCCAGATAGAGTAATTCAGAGCTTCGGGGTGACATAGCAACAGTTTTGTACCTTTATTTGTCTCGTTGTTGTTTGTTTTCTTAAGTTTACCTAACTTTACTTTTTCTTCTGTGACATGATAAAGTCTATACTCGTAGAGGAAATGTTAATTGCAACACTTCACAGGTAGCCATTCCCCATACGCGCAGTAGACTAACGCTAAAGGACACAAGATGAACCGTGCCCGTCATTGTAAGGTACTGATAGGACGACGAGACAGTCCAGCATTGACAGGACTGACATCAATAGCATGTCATTCACGTACATGTATGGTCCCCTTAGTTTGATCTTAAGTGCCCCAGTTTCTGCCCTATTTAATAGTAAGGGCTCTATATCCGTCTTATAAATATCCATTTTGAGACTTAATGGCATTTAGTTGCCTAAACTTCAACAAATTTTTCGCATATTCACTATGATGCTTTGATTCTCTATCTCACGGCTTTCTCAGCAGTGTACCTCCCTCCACTGTTATTATTGATCTCAAGTAGTTAGATTTATTGTTCTGTTCTATCTCTATACTAATCACTTGGTCTATCTTCCCAATGTTCACCTTCAATGTCATCCCCTCTAGGTCTTCTTTTCATTCTAGTACCTTCTTGCAGTTCTTCTTCTGTTTCTGCTCTAATGATTAAATTCTCAGCAAACATCATTCCCAGGATTCTTTGTTTTTCCTTAATTCTGAGGACAAGTGTCTATAAAGATGACGAACAGGAATATACCCAGAGCGAATCCCTGATGGAGGCCAACCTCCACGGGGAACGTTTCAGTCTTCCCATAATTTTTCTTTCAGTTGGATCTTGCAGTCTGATACAGCATCCTCACAAACCTTACCAACATCTCGGTAGGCTACGCCTCTTTTTTAAGAAATGTTAAATGGCAATTCCTATCACTCACAACTTTCAATGATTTAGCAATAGTCAACAGATTAATTTTTTTTTTCTTTTTGACATAAGAGAGTGTTTGATATTCTTCGATTTCACTCTAATTAAAAACTAAAAAAGAAAACCTAATTCTGAAAAATTTAAAAGCAACAATCTTAAGCAAGAGTAGCATTTTGACTGTAATTCATGTTTTTGGAAAAACAATAACAATATTCTTACTCAAATTCAGTTGGAAGTGATAAAAAAATAGTTGTATCTAGATATGAATAGTATTCCTTCTTAATGTTTTTGTATAATTTGACATTAGAGGGTATAAATTGAAAGAAATAAATATAAGAAATGTACAGTGTAACGTTAATGACGTTATTGTTTTATCCATAGAAGAGAGGAGGTTGTTTTAATAATGATTTTGCAGAAAAAAATATTTAAGTCACCAAAGTCATAACATGAATATTTAAAAAAAAAAAAAAATAGTCTCCATACAGCAACTGTAACATGGATAAACCAGGTAAAGGATTTTATTCTTGATGCGACCATTTTTAATGCCAAGATGTCGTCGTCGTCGCAAACCTTAGGGCTTGGAGCTGATGTCAGATAATGAACATAATATAATCATGACCGACTCACATTGGTTTCTGGTGTAACTTATTTTCTGAAATCATATATGTAAGGTTTTTGGGGGACTCCCTGTAGATATGATAGTTGTACAGTGAGCTATCATTAAAATCATCTTATATGATGATACAGTAAAAAAGGAAAATTATATACCTTGCCCTGATTTTCAGGTAGCTTGCATACAAAATTGTAAATTATTATGAATTATATATAAATCTCTTTGCTGCTCTAAACACGAAACTTTTTAGTGAGATACCTGAGTCTCACTGGATTTCGATATATATGGTAATTTGAAGGAATGCTGAACCACACTCCTACGCTTTGAATTCTAATGTTAAGAATATCATTGGCAGTCAGTTACCAAACTATGAATGGAAGTGTCCATTAAAAAGCTAATAATCATATGGATGTTCACTTTACCTTTCAGTCTTGATCCGAAAGATTTCGTCCTTTTGTTCTATCAAAACTCCTTTGTTCAGGAGCGGAGGAACTTTGACCAAGGTGCTTTTCAGTGAGATCTTTTTTAATCTATAAACATTGGGGTTTAGTACATTTTTTAAATCTCAGACATTTATTTTGGTATCATGATCAATGTGTTGAGTTTGCCTTCAAAATTTTTTGGGTCATCTCTTTTCAAAGGTGCACATAATATATATTTTTTTCTTCTGCCCACCAAAGTGACATCTACCGTCTCGTCATCTGCCTAAATGTGTTTGTTCCCGTCAGGCAGTGCAAGGGTCTAAGCTCGTGAGAAAATTTCATTGTGTTATATTATTATTATTATTATTATTATTATTATTATTATTATTATTATTATTATTATTATTATTACTAGCCAAACTACAATCCTAGTTGGAAAAACAAGATGCTATAAGCCCAAGGGCTCCAACAGGGAAAAATAGCCCAGTGAGGAAAGGAAATAAGGAAATAAAAAAATGAAGAGAATAAATTAACAATATATCATTCTAAATACAGTAACAGCGTCAAAACAGATATGTCCTATATAAACTATTAATAATGTCAAAAACAGATATGTCATATATAAACTATAAAAAGACTCATATCAGCCTGGTCAACATAAAAGCATTTGCTCCAACTTTGAACTTTTGAAGTTCTACTGATTCAACTACCCGATTAGGAAGATCATTTCATAACGTGGAAACAGGTGGAATAAAACTTCTAGAATACTGTATAGTATTAAGCCTCATGGTGGAGAAGGCATGACTATTAGAATTAACTGCCTGCCTAGTATTACGAACAGGATAGAATTGTCCAGGGAGATCTGAATATAAAAGATTGTCAGAGTTATGAAAAATCTTATGCAACATGCATAATGAACTAATTGAACGACGGTGCCAAAGATTAATATCTACATCAGGAATAAGAAATTTAATAGACAGTAAGTTTCTGTCCAACAAATTAAGATAAGAATCAGCAGCTGAACACCAGACAGGAGATCAATACTCAAAACAAGGTAGAATGAAAGAATTAAAACGCTTCTTCAGAATAGATTGATCACCGAAAATCTTGTAAGACTTTCTCAATAAGTCAATTTTTTGTGCAATTGAAGAAGACACAGACCTAATGTGTTTCTCAAAAGTAAATTTGCTGTCGAGAATCACTCCTAAAATTTTAAAAGAGTCATACAAATTTAAAGAAACAATATCAATACTGAGATCCGGATGTTGAGGAGCCACCGTCTTTGACCTACTTACAATCATACTTTGAGTTTTGTTAGGATTCAACTTCATACCCCATAATTTGCACTATGCACTAATTTTAGCTAAATCTCTATTAAGGGATTCAGCAACCCCAGATCTACATTCAGGGGATGGAATTGATGCAAAGAGAGTAGCATCATCTGCATATGCAACAAGCTTGTTTTCTAGGCCAAACCACACGTCATGTGTGTATAGTATGAAAAGTAATAGGCCAAGAGCACTACCCTGTGGAACACCGGATATCACATTCCTATACTCACTATGGTGCCCATCAACAACAAGATCTATTACTTAAAAAATCTATTACTTAAAAAATCAATAATAATACTAAGAAACGACCCACCCACTCCCAACTGTTTGAGTTTGAAAACAAGGGCCTCATGATTAACACGGTCAAAGGCAGCACTAAAATCAAGGCCAATCATACGAAATTCCTGACCACAATCAAGGGATTTCTGTACAGCATTGGAGATTGTAAGAAGGGCATCACGTGTTCCAAGGCCTTTACGAAAACCAAATTGCAAACTAGGGAGTAGATGATTACCTTCAGCAAACCTATTAAGACGTTTTGCCAGAAGACGTTCAAAATCTTTAGATAATATGGGAGTTATGGAAATTGGGCGGTAATCAGTGGGACTTGAGCTACCACAAACACATTCACATAGAGGAGTAACATTACCAATTCTCCAACAAGTGCTATAAGCTCCTCTTCTTGCTAACTTGCGCAAAATAACAGATAACTATGGAGCTAAGAAATCTGCTGTCTTTATAAAAAAAAGGAAAAATACCATTTGGGTCTGCACCTCCGTAAGCATCAAGGTCCATCAACAGAGCTTTAATCTCACGAGATCGAAAAGCTAAACTAGTTAGTTTAGCTTCAGGAAAACAGGAATGAGGAAGTTCAAGTTTTTCATTACTCTGTTTACTGTCAAAAACATCAGCCAAAAGGGTTGCCTTTTTCTTTGGACAGTGAGTGACTGAGTCATCTGGTTTAAGTAAAGGAGGAACTGTTGCATCTACACCAAATAATGCAGATTTAAGGGTAGACCACCATTTATGTTCCTGAGTTGTACCAGAAAGGGTTTCTTTTATGGTTAAACTCTCTGAGCAAAAGCTCGAAGCTGAGTATAGTTGTTTCAGGTCAAATCTGATCTGTTACCCTTCCAAAGATGATAGGCCTCCTGCTTCTCCAAATAAGCACGTCTACAATCATCATTGAACCACGATTTGTCCTGCACTCGGTACCTTAGCACAGGAGAAGGGATACGCCTATCAATTATGTTGACTAGATTCTCATTCAAAGGGACAACAGGATCTACACTACTATATAATTGTGACCAATTCAAACACAAAAGATCATGCAAAATCCCATTCCAGTCTGCTTGGAATTTCATATAAATTTTACTAGAGTATGATATATCAGGGACAGGCTGCTCAGTCTTCACTACTAATGAAATCAAGGCATGATCAGATGTCCCGACTGGAGAACCAACTTTACTAGTTATGACGCCAGGGGAGTCAGTGTATATGAGGTCCAAGTAATTACCAGACCTGGGAGTAGCTTTATTTATGATTTGCTCACAGCCGGATTCGGAGGCAAAATCTAAAGCTCTTAAGCCATGGCGATCGGTAGGAGAGATAGAACTTTACCACTCCCTATTGTGAGCATTAAAATCACCAACTAAGACAAAAGAAGCCTTTCTATCATCTTCTTGTATCTTAGCCATAATAATATAGTAATTCATCATCCATACATTAGTAATTTGTTATTTCTTTACATAAATTTTCATATACTGCTTTATATATATATATATATATATATATATATATATATATATATATATATATATATATATATATATATATATATATATATAAACAGTACTAACAGACCAACGTGATGCAAACAATATTCAATATTAAAATAACGAACTAAGGACATTATTTCATATAAAGTATAATTGTTATAATATTTAATGTGGGATGCAAGGAGCTGCAAAGAATATAAGCAAAAAAAAAAAAACCTATGATGGAAGTTTGTAGTCAACTTGAGATTCAACGATAACAGAATATTTTTCATTTCTTTTTATTTATTTTTTTTTTTTTTGTACAGAAGTATTGGGGTATTTGGAAAAAATTTGTTCTTTTAATGCTGTTTCAGGGTTATAAAAGAGGGCATTTAGAACTGAACTAGAATTAGCTATATCTTAAATCATATATAGCGATTCAAGCAGGTATTTATATTTTATTGAAATAAAAAGGTTATTTTGAACCTCTTCTGAAACCTATTGATTGTGTTTTTACTTTCACAATAACGTTATAAAAAAACAAATCTTTCATAAAACTCACTGTCGATAAAAAGACTTTGTAATAGAAAGTATTGAAATATACCTAAAACTGTATTTAGTGTCTAAATCAATATTTCAAGATAATTTATAAGAATACTAATCTATTCTCGTTAAACCAGGTACTACAGACGGAAAATCATTAACTGTGAAAAAGTTATTGGGTCTTAACCGTGATGTCAAATTCAAGATTTTCGAGATGAAGGAAAAATCCTGAGTAATTTCAAATCAATGTAACTCCTCTGCTGACGTTCTCATCTTTACCATATTAATTTGTGTTCCTTAGGTTCCAATGCATACGAAATCATTATTAAACTATCAGAACTTAATCTTTGTAATAGTTTATGTCATTGAATATTAGGCATGATGTGCAAAATAGGTCGAGAAAAATTAATATATGTACATTAGCCGTATTATTATTAACCAAAAAACAATAGATTTAAAAAAGAAGAAAGAAATACCCAGCTGCATAACCCCATGCTAATGTGTCCATCTTCTGCATCGTTGTTAAGATCTTTAATGGAAAACCAGCAGTCATCATAAATAGATACAACTGTCATAAAAGTACAAATTATATGACCAGGTGTTAATATATTACAATAATGTCCAATTAAGCTAATGACTTGCTTTCTAGGGACAGTCACCAGGGTCGCTGTAGCAGCACGTGTACTGGAAAAGCCACCCTCACCTACTTGCATAAATGTGTGAGGGTTTTTAAGCTCCTCGTCAGTAATTATTAAGTCTGAAGAGTAATTATAAAATCTTTTTATTATTTTTCATGTCTGGCATTCTATTCTACTGACGGTCAATTTCTTAGAGATTTGATACATTGAATTAACATACTGCCATCACTTTTTCTAGCCAGTATATTTTAGATATCATTGATGCATATGGCTAATCTCAGATTATTATTATTATTATTATTATTATTAGCTAAGATACAACCCTAGTTGGAAAAGCAAGATGCTATAAGCCCAAGAGATCCAACAGGGGAAAATAGCCCAGGGTGGATAGGATATAAAGAAATAAATAAACGATATGAGAAATGATTAACAATTAATAACATATTTTAAGAACAGTAAGAACATCAAAACAGACATTTCTTATATAAACTATAAAAAGACCTATGTCAGGCAGTTCAACATAAATATATTTGCTGCAAGTTTGAACTTTTAAAGTTCTTTTATATCAATATTGCAACAAAAAGAAACTGTGGATCATTGTTAAATCCAAGAAAATAACCAAAAGAAGTTAATCTAATTCATCTCGAATTTATTTGTAAGTTAACCTTTCGTGGACTGGTGGAGTCGCTGAGACCCCCAGTGAATCTTTGGTATTACATATCTGTTTCGCCATCTACTACAAATACCCATATGCAATTAATTTCATCATCATGGTTCATGAATATTCACAAGTATTAATACCTTAGGATAATAAATATTAATGGAGTGACAGCTAAAAATATAGCTCTGGTGTCCATAGGGACCCCATTGGTCTTCTGTGTCCCTAACTCTTCTCTATTTTGTTTTTGTGTAATTCTAAAAACTGTGTTCTCTAAGCTTAGAACACTGTCTCATATACTTGTTAACTAACTTTTCAACAATATCATTTCTGAAGTAACTTATTGGTGCTTCTTCTGCATGTATCTAGTTACTAATGCCATAATAATCTTCAAAGTAGATTATTGGTGCTTCTCTTGGGTAAACGTGGTTGTTAAATACCCAAATGGGATGAAACTAGTTGTTTATTGCCTTTTTTATCTTCAAAGTAAACAATTCTTTGAAAAATTTTCATAAGTGTATTAAAAGAGCCTACAGAGTCAACAGTCATTATTCTGTTAGCATACAAATAGGTACATGACTTTGACTGCTATTCATCCTTAAACAACCATTTTTATTCTTTTCAGGTAAATTGAAATTTCATATATCCTAATATGCCATTTTCAGTATCTATATTTTATGGTAAAAAACCTCTAATGGACAATATAGATGATATAGAAGAAGAAGAAAATTATGTAAATTTAGACTGATATATCTGATGCGGAGGATTATGAAATGAATGGCGAAAGGAGTGATATAAGTTGTGATAGTGATGATAGTTTTAAAAGTGTTGTTAATGATGATGATCAAGATGTCAATATTGTGGTGGCTAAGGACAAATAAACTCATGGTGTACAGAGGCACCTAGAGGAAGGATTAATGTTGCACAAAATCTCCCTCGGGAAAGGGAAGGTGTACATGAGGTTGTACAGTACCTACTCATAGTGCTAGTGCTATATTCACTTTCTTTCTCGTTGATGAATTAATGGATCACTGTGTATAAGCAACTTATGAAAAGGGAACTGCTATTTATGGAGAAGAAAGGAAGGTAGTATTGAATTGATGGTACAAGTAGGTCTTCATCTTCGATCTGATGTGGACAAGGATGCATTCAAACCTGTTGCTGAATTATTCAGTACTAAGGCAGGACAACCAATTTATCGTGCTTCTATGAGTCGCGACAGGTTCACACAAATAAAGAAGTGCATAAGAATTGATGAGATGTCAACACGTGCAGTGAAAAAAAATGGTGAACAAAGTAAGTTAGCACCTATATATGAAGTTTGGCATAAGTTTATTGAAGTATGCCAGGTAAACTATAAAGCTGGATCATGTGTTGCTGTTGATGAATTCTCTAATATCATTCTGAGGAAGATGTCCCTTCAAAGTATATATGCCATCAAAACCAAATAGATATGGGATTAAAATTTGGTGCGTGGTAGATGCTACAAGTGCTTATATTCTAGATGCACAATATATTCAGGAAAGGTTCATGATGGTTCTGAACGCCATGAGACCAGTAGGGTTGTTTGGGATCTCACTACAACTATTGCTAATTTGGGAAGAAATGTTACATGTGACAACTTCTTTACAAATTTTAGCCTTGCTCTAAACTACTTAACAAGAATTTTGGACTATAATGCAACAAAAAGTGGGATTGATACCCAACTATGCATCTGAAAGAGTCACCAATAGATGGCCTTTGGTTATTTTTTTACTCGATGATTGATGTTGTAGTATATACTGCTGCTGTATGTTTCATGCTAAAAAATAGAAAAAAAAAAGAAAAAAAATGACTCTCTATAATGGAAACCAGAAGCGGAGGAATTTTGTCTCTGACTTATCTGAACATCTTTGTAAGCCACAGATCCAGCAGCGTTTCAGAGATTTACCAGCTAATTTCCCAAGACATATAATTCATTTATGGAAGCCTTCATGAGTAAGGAGGACTCAGCACTACCCTCTTCAACCCAGCTCCAAGTAATCAAGAAAAGGCGTTGTTCCAAGTATCCGAGGAAGCTTGAGAAAAAAAAAAAAGTCGTGCACATCATGTGATGACCCAGTGTTTGATGCCCATTGGAACTTTGTTTATAAAGATTGCATATCAAATGGGCTTGATGTGTAAATCACATTGGGTTAAAAAGAATAAAAAACAATAACCTATATGTTTTTTTTTTTTTTGTCATTCATTGCTAATATGTACTGGTTTAATTGAGGAGAAATGTAATTTTGTTAAATAAATGCAGTTTTTTTTTTTACTTTTTTCTTACACACAAATAGGTTTTTTTTCACAATATATACAAAAAGGGTATTGGGTTTCATCATAAAAAGCATGAAGAATAAGTATGTAAATTTTAGCAATTCTGAGATCATATATATATATATATATATATATATATATATATATATATATATATATATATATATATATATATAAATTACGTTACTGGTCAAAATCTTAAATTTCTTTTCAGTAAAAAAAAAAAAAAACCCTTTCGCAATATGCACTCTTCACGCAATGAGTGTGACGTCGTAATGC
>NC_090752.1:23621659-23636659 GCF_036898095.1 Palaemon carinicauda
TGTACATATATTTTTTTACCCCACTATCGAAGGGATAACGGCCTGTTTATCGCCATGTACCTTCTAACATGTACATCCTCGTTTCTCTAACTTCAATAATTCCCCCCCCCCAAAAAAAAAGGTATCGAAGGACCAACATCTAGATTAACCATAAAGATGCCGGTGGTGGAAGGGGGGGGGGGGGAGAGTCTTTTGTAGAGTTTTCAGTTCTTTAGTTAGGGTACAAATATGCAGTGGAGCATTTGCTTGCTCATATCAAATTAATCCTGGATGCACAGTCAAGCTTACAGAGTAAGTAAAGTGTACAGTGATGTTTAACGAATTATTGATTTACTTCCTTTAAACACAATCAAGTTTACATAGTCATAAAAATTTTGGTACTCTCTTCTCGATTTTTGAAAAGTTTCTCTTTTAACACAATCACGTTTAAAGATGTAGGTTATGGTAGTTTCTGTTATTTCTTCAGGGCTGTTAAACTGTTTCTTCTTTATTATTATTATTATTATTATTATTATTATTATTATTATTATTCAATGCTGAGCTACAACCCTAGTTGGAAAAGCAGGATACTACAGGTCCAGGGGCCCCAACATGGAAAATAGCCCAGTGAGGAAACGAAACAAGAAAAATAAAATATCAACTTTAAAATATATATTTCCTATATAAACAATAAAAACTTTAACACAACAGGAGGAAGAGAAACTAGATAAAACAGTGTGCCCGAGTGTACCCTCAAGCAAGAGAACTCTAACCTAAGACAGTGGAAGACCATGGTACAGAGGCTATAGTACTACCCAAGAATAGAGAACAATGGTTTGATTTTGGAGTGCCCTTCTCCTAGAAGAGCTGCTTAGCATAGCTAAAGAGTCTCTTCTACCCTTACCAAGAGGAAAGTAGCCACTGATCGATTACAGTGCAACAGTTAACCCCTTGGGTGAAAAAGAATTGTTTGGTAATCTCAGTGTTGTCAGATGTATGAGGACAGAGGAGAATCTGTAAAGAATAGGCCAAAGTATTCGGTGTCTGTGCAGGCAAAGGGAAAGAACCGTAACCAGAGAGAAGGGTCCAATGTCGTACTGTCTGGCCAGTCAAAGAACCCCCAAACTCTCTAGTGGTAGTATCTCAATCAATTTGAAAATGTAGGTTATAGTAGTTTCTGTCATTTCTTCACGGCTGTTAAACTGTTTCGTCTTTAACACAATCAAGTTTACAAAATAATATCTTAATTCTGGTTTTTGTTCACGGTGGTTCATTAGTATCTGCCTTCATATCCAGAGGTAAAATTCCATCGTCTGGTAGGAAGGGGGCGGGCATTTTCTGTATTAGTTTCTGTAAGATAAAGTTGTGAGGCCTCTTTCATTGGTCACGGTGAACAAAAAGACGTCCGGTCTGAAATGAGCGGACACAATTAGTGGAAGTGCCAAGATAGGGAGGTCTTAAGAATTCAAAACTAATCTGATTAGAAAGGAAAAAGCGTTTAAGCAGTTCGAGGAGACTGTATGAGTTCTTAATCTGGTTTGGACAGGGCTAGGTAAAAATTTACAGGAGATGAACTCTCTCAAAGAATCTGGTCCTCGAAAAGGGTAGGGATTTAGAGTAAATACCAGCGAGAGGCCTTTTTTAGTTGAAGTAAAGGTAGAAATTTCGAGGGATAACTGTGTGAAAGTATTTGGCTCTCAAAAAGGGTGGAGATTTAATTAAAATATTAGTGGTGGGTCCTAAGAATGAGAGTGATTTATCAACACTCGTCGTTTTGAGTAGGTTTAATGGTATATGCTGGAGGCGAAACTTAGCTACATGCGTTTTCTGTTAAGTCTGATATTCCGACACACTTAAAGAGCTGTCATTTTTATAAGACGACGAAATTTCCATTGGGATTTTAAGATTCAGGTGTCGTTTAAGACAGTAATCTTATATGAGCATAGGGGACCAGTTGTTGTTGTTGTTGAAGATTGCCTGGCACTTTTGGCCAGACACGGGCTCTTGCAATTCTGGAGCCTGTAGGTGTTTTGGTAGGATTTTATTTAGGATATTTGGTTAGGTTTTGGGTTGAGGCTGGTAACAGGCAATGTTAAAACCTGTTTAGAGAGTGAAGAAGGTGACAGTGGGAAGGGGATATCCTTCCCAGGAGCCCACTGGCTCCAGTCTTTAGTTAGAGAAAAAGAGTTATAGTAATAAGTCCTGATAAGTCGGAGGGCTCGGGAAGGAGTTGAGGAGTTTTAGTTGGAGATATTGGTATAGGTGAAGTAAAAAACTTCATAGTGGTTCAAGCTTAAGTTATTAGGCAGAGGTATAGTGTGAGATTTCAGCTATGCAAGAGGGAGCTGAAAAGAAGAGAATAGTAGCTGCTTGAGTGGTAGGAAAAGGGTGGAATAAAACATTCCTGTACCTGTAAAACTAGAACAAAAATGAAAATAAATATTTACTCGTAATTGTGATTATTGAGACAAGATGGGTATTAATGGTTAGATGGGATACCTGAACTGAAAAGAGAGATTGCAAGTGGAAGAGGTGTTAAAAACCACAAAAACCACCAACGGCTCTGCTCTCCCCCCCATCATTGAGAGGAAGGACAGGAGCGCAAAACTCTCTCCTTATAAGGAGTACAAGTTATTGCCCTCAGCCGCCAATAGTCGTTCTGATCTCAAGAGAGAAGTTGAAAGGGTTATATAGATGGCAAACTGGTGCTCTTGTTATGTTATCTCGGTGGAGGATAGCTGCGGAGAAAGGCTGAGAGGGCATCAACATTTGCAATTACATGTCTGACAACTGCTGTTGCAGTTGCAGGATTATTGGGGTTGAGATCCTGCCGAAGTAGGCTTGTTTCTTGACAGTGCTGCTTTTAGTGCTGTAGCGGTTCTTCTGTGTATTGATTACAGTAATTGCACGGTCTTATTGGTCTGTGCTGTGTTGCTGGGTCTCCATTGTTGTCTAGGATGATTTTCCTGCTGCATAGATATCCCAGTCGCGGTCTACATATGATGACAGCGTCCTGGCGTGGTGTTTTTCTTGCAATTGGGTGTGGTAGTATGTTTGTAGCTTCAATATACCACTTTGCAGATCTTGATCCATCTAAGAAGGCTCGCCTTACTTCGCTAGTCTTTTGGATGTTGCAGTAGGCTGCCATTTGATTCTGGATGATTTTAAGTGAGGGTTGCACAGTAATGCTTATGGTCTGGCACATTAAGGCTGATTTAGCTAGGTGATCGGCCTCGTCATTGCCAGCAATGCCAGTGTGACTTGGAATCCAATTCAAAGTCACTTGCCTGTTGTTGCTTTGGTGATCTAAGGCTAGGAATTGGATTGCTGCTATGAGATAAACATTCTCTGTCGGTTCCTTGTTGCTGAGGGCCAGGATGGCTCCTCTGGAATCTGTATGGATTGTTGTGTTGCCATACTGTAGGCTAGTTGAGTGTTCTAGGGCTTTTGCAATGGCCACTAGCTCAGTTTGTAATGTGGAGGCATGGTTAGAAAGCCTGTAATTTTCTCTATATCCTGATGGGGAGACAACTACAGCAGCAGCTGCAGGGACTGCGTGGTCCACTGATCCATCAGTATAGTAGATGTTAGGTGCAGGTGTGTTGTTGATTGCATTCTTTGCAGCTTCAGTGAGTTACTCTGGTGTGCAGAGGGCTTTGCTAGCTGCTGGTAAGATGGTAAAGTTGTATATGATGGGGTCCTGAGCCCAAGGGGCAGGAGTGCTGTAGCCTTCATGCTTTTGTTGTCCCTTGGTTTTGTGGGCCTCATTTTGCATTTTGCATCCTTCTGAGTGTGTCTAGTAGTTACTTTGCATGAGAATTGGGTGGGTCTACCTCTTCTGCTAGAGGTAGAAGTCTTTTCAGTTTGTTGTTGAGTGGGCTTGTCCTGTCTGCAATGATTGACTTGAATATAGTACTGTCAATTCTGGCTGACAGGGAAATTAGGTTGGTTTCTGTTCTAAGTAAGCCGAATCTTGTCCACATTGGAGAGCCAGAGATGAGTCTCATGGCGTTATTTTGCACTACTTCCAATGATTCTTTTTGGGTGTCGCTCATTTTGGTGAGAGTAGGTGCTGCATAGTCGATGTGGGATCGAATTGCTTGTAGATAAAACAGTCTAAGGAGGTTGTTTGAAACTCCTTGTTTGAGGGAGGTCATTCGTCTCATAGCTGATAGACGAATCTTTGTCTTCTCTCTGAGGTATGTTACTTCATTAGCAGGTGATAGGGTTTTACTAATGATTACTCCAAGGTACATAAATTGATTTACCCATTCAATGGCTTCACCCCTCAGAGTAAAGTTCTGAGAGTTTTGCAGATGTTTTATAGCCATGGCTTTCGTTTTGTTGGTGTTGATCTTTAGGCCAAGGTCATTGTATTTCGTCTGGATCATGTCCAATGCCTTTTGGGTGGCATTTCTTGCATGTGCTCTGTTTAGACATATGATACGTATGTCGTTTGCATATATGATGATTTCCACTTCATTTGGGAGGTTTAGAGTGGCTAGGTTCTCCATTAGTAGATTGAAGAGGTAGGCGCTTAGAATGCCCCCTTGTGGTGTTCCGTTTTCTAGGGTGATAAAATCGGTTGTTTTTCCTTGGAAGGTGACTCTTGTTAATCTGACAATTGATAATAAGAATATTGATATAAAAGAAAAATATCTTTAAAGAGAGAGGGGTTTAGAAGTATTTCCTTTTGATACCAAACACTGATATATAGGGCTAAGGACTATAGACAAGCATTTCAGTTCAGACCTAATAATTTACTGATGAAAATGCAAATTTGTTAGCAAATACTTAATTCTAATGTCAATTATTTCAATATGTGTTATGCAGGTTTTTATATCAGGCTTTTATTATAAAACCTTGCCAACGGGAAGAAGCCATAAAGGGCAAGGTTAGGAGAAGATGCAAATATTTTAGCCTTCTTCCTCGAAGGAGGCTGCCCCCTGCCAGAGGATCTGAGCTTATTAAGCTGCTTGGTGGTTAGGTTGGACAAAGGGCAGGTTGGGTGCCGTGGTGGCCTGGCTGAGGTAGGGTCAGCATAGTGGAGCAATTGGTTGGGGGCTAGGTGATGGAGCTACCTGGCGTTCAATTCATTGTGGTGGCAGGTTAGGGAGTTGAGAGCTAGTTGGCGGCCAATGTGGCATAACTGTTGGCAGGTCGAAAAAGTGAGCTGACTAGGCAGAGTTTAGAGGTTAGGTAGCTGCTCAGGTGGCGGGTATCATCAGCCGTTAAGAGCCACGTGGCAGATGGTTAGAGGGATGAGAGCTAGTCGGCCACCGAGGTGGTATGACTGTTGGTGGATCAGTACAATAACTAACTGGGCAAACTTCAGAGTATTGGGTGGCCATTAGGCGACGTAGTTGTTGGATGGTAAGCGCAACATTACAGCTGATCAGAGGGTAAAGAGTTAGTCGACGGTCAAGATGGCACAACTTTTGGGGAGTTGGAACATTGAACTTACTCGGCAGAGTTCAGAGGATTAGGTGGCCATTTAGGCAGCGTGCTGTATAGGCGGCGTGCTGTTCAGGCGGCATTGCCATTCAGGCGGCGTGGCTGTTCAGGCGGCGTGCTGTTCAGGCAGCATGGCCATTCAGGCAGCATGGCTGTTCAGGCGGTATGGATGTTCAGTGGGCGTGGCTGTTCAGGTGGCGTGACCGTTCAGGCAGCGTGGCTGTCAGAGGGTTAACGCGGCTTGACAGCTGGTGAGAGAGGAGAGAGCTAGTCGGTGGCCATGGTTGCACGACGGATGCTTTGTGAACAGACTGAGGAGAGTTCAGAGGGTTAAGCGGCCGCACAGGTGGCGGGTTAGAGAGCAAATGGCTTGGTGGTAATTGGAGAAGCCCGACTGATGCACCGTGCAAATCTATGTAGTTGAGGCCTAGTTTAAATGTCGTCTGCAGGGATGAGTACACATGGACAATGTACCGAAGATAATGGCTCCCACAAAATACGCAAGGAATTTGATACTGCCGACGAAGTGAGACCCAGTGATAAAATAGTTTTAATAGCCAGCCCCTATGAAGAGGTCAATTCCACTGAGCCTGTCATATCATATTTCGGTGTCCGTGAGTTTGACACCGCCTCCATTCAAATGGTCGATGAGAGCGGTCATTTTTGGGACAGTATTGGTTTTGTTGGCTGGAGAAGTGATGAGAGTGTGAACAGTGTGATGATATTATCCAAGACAGATGGGCACCTTAACTAACATGTAGTCCTGAACATGTTCCCTGGTAGTGAAGAAGGAGAGTACCAGGGATTCATGATATATGGGCAGGACACCAAGGTGGTTAGCTAGAGTGGGCACTATAAAGGTGCGCTTTGCTTCTGACTTAAGGAAACCGTGCATATACACAAAGAGTTCTCCGTGCATGATACAAAAGGTGGCAGTAGCGAGTACGATGGCAGTGGTAGGCAGGTAGCTGGACAGGATTGTGGCAGTGTTCTGAGTGATGGGTACAGTCCTCAATGAGTCCCTTAGATGACTAGGGTACAGGGGTAGCATTTTGGATTGCTGACACTGGTGGCAGACAATTAAGGTATTATAATCAATGGTGTTGTATTCAGCGATACCGTATTTGGTGCAAAGAGCATGTTGTTGCATATTGGCTTTGCTCTCATCGAGATTAGCATAGCTGGGGCAGACTGTTGGTCTTTCGTGTTGTATCTTGACAGACACGGCTTATATGGTATAACTCCAGATTATTTTAAGGATATGGATGGTGTAGTATGAGGGTGAATTTCGAAGGGTTAGTGAGGTGAGGTGGTTGGTTATAGTGTTGACTTCTAGGATGTCCCTGAGCGGCGGAACCGTCGGGCTGTCAATGTAAGCTGGTTGGTGTGGTCATGATTTGGCAAAGAGCCCCGAGACAGCTCAGTCTTAGCTCTGTTACAAGGGGGCATGTGCCTTTCGGGTGGAGTACTGATTCTCTTACCGGCTGAATGGGTGTTCAACTGCTCTATCTGACAACCGTAATTATTCAGGCTTATTCTTAGGCAGAAAGTTCATATCATCTGTCTCTTGATACACTGAGGATTGTCGTCCTCCTTCTGCAGGATTGCTACGCAGCGCTGGTACCGACCGGAGGTGTAAAGGAAGTTTTTTATGAAACGTCACCAAACCTAGACATAATTTCTGTAGGGTAGCAATCTTGCAGGGTTCGTCGTACTCCTTTACGTGTACAAGAACCTTGAATGAGGACCACCAGGAGTGCCAAGATTCGATCCTGCCATCGAATACAAAAGGAGCAGGATTAAGGAGTGACCCTGTAGTGACGATGTTGATTGGAGCTGTTGGAGTTGGCAAATGTGTACTGACACCGCGTGCCACGAGGCGGGTAAGTCATATGTAACTGTCCTGGACAACCTTGGATAGTTCGATGATCTTTTCCTAGTGAAAGGTCTCGTTAAGCAATGTTCTGTCATCCTGGTCACTTTTCTTCTCGTTGAGGGCAAGGTCTGGTTAGTTCTTGAAGCTGAGGAGCTTGATTTTCCCATATTTGAGCAGGTATTGGCTCCTCTTCATCCGTGTTGGGCTCATGATCAGCTGAGCAATGACTTCTTGTGAGCCAAGTTCATTGTCAGGAGCAGGGTCGTTTTTAGCTGTGGTTCTGACAAAGGTGTGAACTGTTGACCGGAGGGTAATGGTGGTGGGGGCTGTGAGGTACTTGCTGGGCTGGATGCACTAATTTTTCTATTGTTACATGTTTCCACAGGCATTGATATGAGTTTGGGCTGCGAATGACCAAATACTTGATTGGGAGCATGAAATCACGGATGTGGTTGTAGGGTTAATAGGTTTGAGCAGCAAATCACAGATTATGCGATTGGAGCTACGAGAATCACAAATGTTAGAGTATTTAGATTAAGAAATCCCAGAACCAGTGACGGAAGACTGTTTGAATCACGTATGATTAGCTTTAGGTTAGAGCACGTGTTACGTGTGGTAGAACACTTTCGTTTTTTAGCTAGGTAGGTTTAGTTTAAGAGTACTCTCGATTCGAGAGGAGAACGTTTATATCCTGAAAAGATCTAAAAATTGAGCAAATGACTCAAAGGTAAGCTGTCATTCTTTTGCAGCAAGGCAGGAACCTTTTTTTCGAGGTGCATTGACTACGTTGAGAATTGGGATTTACACACTCGTATGTAATAAATAAATGCTTTATCGTCTTGACGGTAAATCATACAAACAAGATTACCAAAAATAAAATCTTGAAATTATTCATAACGTAAGTAGAGATAGCTATAGAGATAAAGCAGAGATTCGAGTTAATTCTGGCACTTGAGGCTTTCTATGACAGGGGCGTTATACAGTATCAACAAGGTCTATTTTATTAAAAGTGAGGAGAGTAAAGGTATCTAATTTTATGTTCTATATAAATGTTATTGAGACATCACGAATAACGTACCATAAGATACAGATAGTCTGATTTATTTAGTGAATAGAGCAAAGGATTATATTTTTTTCTTTATATAAGAATTATTTGAATATCGCAAATAATGATGCGTAAGACAAATGTGGTTGTATTTGTCTAATAGAGCAAAACAAAGGTTAGGTTTTTATTTGGTTTATATAAATGTTATTGGGACATCAGAAGTAACGTTGGGCTGATTTATTTATTATATAGAGCAAGGGTTTGGGTTTGAATTTTGTCACTTTCAAATGTTACTGAGGCATCTCGAATAATGCAGCGTGAGATATGATGGTTTGATTTATTGATTGAATAGAGCAGTTTTACATTAAGATGCTTTTTATGAAAATTAGTTGGGTATTGCAAATAATATAGCGTAGACAGATGTAGTTTGATTTATTTAATCGGATAGAGCAAAAGTTGGGTTTTATTGTGTTTGTATAGATAATATTAGGACATCACAAATAGTGGAGTTAGGCAAAATGGGCTGATTTATTTAGAGAATAGAGCAAGGGTTAAGGTTTTAATCTGACTTTTATACTAGTTCCTGGGCTTCGTAAATAAAGGAGTGTAAGAAAAAAAAGGTTTATTTTCAAATGGATAACTGTGAGGAAAAGGTGTAAGAAGTTCGAGCAACAAAAGGAGGTGAAATAGAACCATTTATAAGAAAGAAAGGGATTCTGGCATTTCAAACTTCTATTGTGTTAACTCACCAGATTTCAGAAAGTGGTTTCGTTGGCGCCACTTTCTTCCAAGCGGTGTGTTGGTTTCTTATGGGCTGTAATCTGGGCGTCTTGAAGGCAGCTTTCTGGAGGTTTTTGCAACGACGTTTCGCGAGTTGCACTCTCTTTTCAGCGGCATGTTGGTTTCTCGAGGGTTGCAAGGTAGATTTATTGACAGTGGTTCTCTTTGCATCTTGAGGTTGGGGAGGTATCTTCTTGCATTACATGTGTTGTTTCTTTAAGTAATCATAATTTTTTATTGATTTCAATATCACCATTTATGTTGTTTTTTTTATCGCTTCCCTTGTTTTTCAGATTATTTTGGTTAATTAAGTCATGATTTGTTTCCAGTTTGCACCGGACCAGTTAAAGATGCGGTGGAATTGTTCGGCACCACTTCCTTGAGAACTAGCACAAGAAGTCAATCAAAAGGGAGACACTGAATACAACGGCCTGTCTATGGCCGTGTGCACTTAGATTCAAAAGTCCGCCGAAACTCAGGGAGAATCGCTCGTCAGAGGTTTATAGTGTTACCATGACAAAACAAATAAAGGGTTACATATCTTACCACCTCTTTGGAAATAGGCGGAGCCTTGTCCAACCTCAGCAAACGCTGGAAAATATTATAAATCGGGTTGCCGTAATTCATACTGTGGTATCATTTGACATCTCAACTTTCCAATACAAATACACAAAACACGCACACACACATATACACACACACACACACACACACATATATATATATATATATATATATATATATATATATATATATATAATCTGTAAAACATTTAGAAACTAATGGAGTGGCATAGTTTAACAATTCTTTCCGTTAACAGCTATATTAGATTGTTCGGAGATCCGACATCAGTCTTGTTCGAGTTCAATTTATGGCTCGATGGTGTAAAATATTCATAAAAAGACCATAAATGAGTTATACGGTCTTTGAGGACATTCAGAGAGAGAGAGAGAGAGAGAGAGAGAGAGAGAGAGAGAGAGAGAGAGAGAGAGAGAGAGATTACAGTAGTTAATATAGTAATTTGTCACCATATAATTCGATTTCTAGACATTCAAGAATATCCAAAGACATTTTCGCTTGATACTGCAATGTTTCCAATAAAAATGATTGTATTATGGTTCCAAAAACTCATCGGTATTTTTAAATTACTAGATTGATTGCTAAAGACTTCATTGGCCTTTACCTATTCATAGATAGCGACATTTTGTAATATATAAGTATACTTTGCTGTAAAAGATTTCCCAAGTCATTTAGTCATTAGTTCGCAAGCCACTTGCCATTTATTTATCAATTTTTTTTATACCTTCCCTTTTCGGCCCGTATTTTTGGCCAAGAACGGTTAGCATTGACATTTAAACTAAAAGTTTAAATATATACAATAAAATCTTTGTTGTGTTATCACCGAGTAGAGATAAATGCTAATCCAAAATAAAGGGAGATTTTGGAACAAAAATAGGTGAAATTAGAGAATCATTGTCCTATCAGTGTTTGAAGAATTCGTTAGTAAGAATCCTTATACCAACATTTGTCCGGCTCGAAGTTATACTACTTAGTTACTATAGATCCTTATGTTCTGTAGTTCTTCACATACCACAAGTTTTCCAATTAAAATGCTTATTTTGAAAGTGCTCTGTAGGATAATTTGCCCGTTTGCTTTCAAATCAACCAAGATATTTTCTTTAACTGGAATAATGATAAAGGAATGTCATAGAAATTGTATAAAAATCTGAGTGAAATTGTTCTAAATGCCTTATTTCTGAATCTAGCCAAGGAATATCTGGTGTTGGCTTCACAAAATTTTTCAAAGGTTCCAGGTTGGTGTGGTTAAGTGAGAGATTTCTTTTCTGGAGGGATAGTGAGAAACTAGGAATTAAAATTGACGGTCTAATACGAATACCGGCGCAGAAGGCCAGTTATCTTAAAAATACCGAGGATGTTTAATAAATAAATGGATAAAGAATGAATGAAACGAACCTAAAAAGGAACTTCATGGAGACCTACGCTTATTTGAATCAAGATTATAAAAGTCAGCATGGTCTCCAAGGTGTGTAATTTTCTCAAGATGAAGCTACTAGTAATCATATAATCACTGATAACTTACAGGCAGGGTAAATCCTTTTGTGTTTATGTCACCTGCGCTTATATTTTATCGGCAAATTAGAGGAAAATACATTATGAGGAAATAAATAATTCTTACTTTCATCACAAAATCTCGGAAAATTATGTCGTTCTGAAAATAAGAAACTTTTTTATATAAGTTATCAATAAAGCAAATTTCTCTAAGGTTTCGCTAGAATGTAATAGTGGTCTCATTTACTGCAATACAACTCCATTTCGAATCAATTAACTAAACTCTGATTGTACTCAAAAGTGCTATGCCGTCGTCAGTATTTATTTATTATGCAAAGTTAATACTCAACTTTCGTTACTAATAAACCTTCCAAGAACAACGGCTACTTTCTACTGCTGCTGCTGGCTATTACAAATGATCTAATAATGAATTAGGTTAGCAATATTTCCTAGAACATAAACGGTTACCAAATTAGATTGAAGCAATGATACAATATTTCACAAGAGATATTAAGAATTTTCATTTAACCTCTCTCCACAACCCCTAAAATACCACCACCCAACCTCCGCCTTTGAGCCATCCATTGAAAGTTTCTACCGGGCGCCTCAAAAGAATAGTAAAATAATTATATATATATATATATATATATATATATATATATATATATATATATATATATATATATGCATATATATATATATATATATATATATATATATATATATATATATAAATATATATATATATATGTGTATACATATACCTTACTGTATATATATATATATATATATATATATATATATATATATATATATATATATATATATATATATATATATATATATATATAATAATAATAATAATAATAATTCCTTTATTCCATAAAACAATGGGTATTCTGTTACATAAAGAATGTATTTACATTGGAAGGTTCTTAAATAGTAATGACCTATTAAAATATGTGTGTGTGTGTGTGTGTGTGTCTGTGCGTGTGTGTGTCTGTGTGTGTGTTTGTTTGTGTTTTGTGTATTTGCAGTGAATATTCGAAAGACCAATGATACCACAGTATGAAATATGGGAACTCGATTTGCAATATTTTTAAGCGTTCGCTGTGGTTGGACAAGGCTCCGCCTATTTCCTAAGATGTAGTAAGACGACCAAATCTTTATTTATTTTGTCATGTTAACACTAGAGACCTCTGACGAACGATTCCCTCTGAGTGTCGGTGAACTTTTGAATCTAAGTGTACCTAACATGTACACCCTTGGTCCTCTACCTTCAATAATTCACTAAAAAAATGGATATCAAAGGACCAACCTCTAGATTAATAGTAAAGATACCGGTGGTGGAGAGTTGTCACTCGAAGTGTGTTCAGTTTTTCAATTACGGTAGAAATATGCACTGGAACATTTATTCGTTCATATCAAATTATTCCTGGATACAGAGGAAAGTTAACAGAGTAAATAAACTTTACAGTGATGTTGAATGAATCATTAACTCAGTTCCTCCAAACACAATCAAGTTTACATAGTTAAAAAAAATTTTGGTACTTTCTTCTCGCGTGTTGAACAGTTTTGTTTTTCTTCGAACACAATCAAGTTTAAATATGTTGGTTATTGTAGTTTTGCATCTTTCTTCACTGTTGTTAAACCGTTTTTCTCTTTTAACACAATAAAGTTTAAAGGATATGGTAATTTTGTCTTTTCTTCACGGTGGTTCAACAGTTTCTGCCTTCACTTCCAATGGTAAAATTTCATCTTCGGGTAGGAAGGTAGACGGGTATCTTGTCTCAGTTTTTGTAAGATAAAGTTGTGACGCCCACACATGGATGCGTTCATTGGTCACGGGGAACAAAATGGCGTCATATATGAAATAAGACGACACAATTGAGTAGAAATGGGTTAGGAAATTTAGCTTGAGGGAATGCAGCTTTCAGAGGAATAGTAATCTGATCCTAAAATGAAAAGCGTTGAAGATTATGGGTTTAATACCTTATACGAGAATACTAGATGAATTCTTAATCTGGTATAGACAAGGGTCAGGTAAATATTTACTGGAGTTAAACTGTCAAAGGATTCGGTCCTTAAAAATGGTAAGGATTTTGAGTAAGTATCAGCAGCTGGCCTTATTTAGTTGAATTACAAGTAGGAATTTACGAGGGATAACTGCGTTAAAGGATTTGGCTTTCAAAAAGGGTAGAGATTTAATTAAAGCAAGTGATTCATCAACACGTATCCTTCAAGTACTTTATTGGTATATAGTGGAGGTAAAACATAGAACAACGTATTTTTGTTCGAAACACTTGCAAGATTCGGACAGTACATAGCCTACATACATACATATATATATATATATATATATATATATATATATATATATATATATATATATATATATATATTTGTGTGTATATGTATATAAACATATATATA
Organism: Palaemon carinicauda; assembly: GCF_036898095.1. Taxonomy (NCBI): domain Eukaryota; kingdom Metazoa; phylum Arthropoda; class Malacostraca; order Decapoda; family Palaemonidae; genus Palaemon; species Palaemon carinicauda. Next base: position 23,635,297 of record NC_090752.1, read on the forward strand.
TATATATATATATATATATATACATATATATATATATATATATATATATATATATATATATATATATATATATATATATATATGTGTGTATGTATATGTGTGTTTGTGTGTGTGTGTGTGCGCGCGCACTTACTTTTACGTGGTAAAAATATTTGTGTATCAAAATGGCCGGCAAGGTTTATTAGTCAGGTCCACCTATACTTTTCATGCAGGTTCATATTTCTAGGTTTTTGTTCAAAATTCTTGGAACATTTCGGACAATATCTATCTATCAATCTGTTTATCCATATATATATATATATATATATATATATATATATATATATATATATATATATATATATATATATGATTCTAACGACGTTTTTGCCCAAACTTTTTGGCTCTAGTCGCTCCCCTGACGGATTTGACTAGCCCTCAAGAAAAAATTTGTAAGGACCAGCAAGTGTTAAGAATCCTTCTACAGGATGATTTCCATATTAACTTCGAAACCGATACTACAAGCAGCTGATTTCAACAGGATTCCTTATCCAAGGGTATGTGTTGGATAATGGGATTGGAGCTGTCTTATTGCAAGAAGACAAGGAAGGAATTATTCACCTTGTTTGTTTTATGTCGTCGAAGCTGAAGAAACATCGACAAACCTACTCGACATTTGAAAAGGAATTGCTAGCACTAGTCATAGCCATAAGCAAGTTTGAAGTTTATGTAAACAGACTATTGAATGAAGAAATTACAGTTTACTCGGATTACAATCCTTTAACTCTTGTTAATAAGATGAATGATAATTATCAAAGGTTAACTAGGTGGTCATTATGTTTGCAACTATACTGTAATAATGTAAAGCATATATCAGGCGAAGATAACGTGGTTGTAGATTATTTATCTTGGTAGGAATTGGTAGAATTATGTCCGGCTTAAATAATCATTTTTGGGAGAGCTATCTTACAAAGCTGGTCTCGTAGAGGAATAAATATTTTATTCATATATTATGTTTGTATATTTAAGAGATGTATAGCCCAGTTGTAAGGAGAGTTCCAACCACGTAGGTTTAATTAATGTATGTAAATTACATAAGACTTCCGTCATCTATGGAATAGTATTTTTATTTAATTAAGTATAAGTATATTTAGGTTATTTTTAAGAATTAACATCTTATTTCACTTATTTTGTAATGGAGTCTTAAATAATCTAGTTTAAGAATACCCTATCACACACACGAGGAATTACCAGAGGGATTATGTAATTTTAATGTTTCCACTTTGTTAGAAAGTGCAAGAAAGTTCTTGAATCAGATTACTCTTTTTTTTTATTTCTTTAATGTTGAGAGGTTGGTGGGTAGAGTTAGCTGAGAGAGAGTTGC
>NC_090752.1:23646659-23659159 GCF_036898095.1 Palaemon carinicauda
CCCAGCAATGGTGCAGCTGTAAACATCAACTTTATAGAAAACAATCTGCATAAATATGTCACTCTGAGGCTCACTCTATGGATGTAGCAATGATAATAAATTTTAAGGTCAAAAGTTTTAGAGACTAGTACGTCCAAAAAGGGCATTTTGCCTTCGTTTTCTTCTTCCATGGTGAACTTGATATTACTGTGTTGAGAATTTAAATAATTAGAAAATTTGATTGCATCATTTTTTTGCTTAAAAATAATAATATATGGAAATTTATAGGAAGCCCACTTTTACTGGTCTTGGTTTGAATTTTTTAAGTGAGTGTAATTTAAGATATAAAATTAACAGTATTAATACTCTCATTAATAGAGCATATAAGCTTTCATCAAATTACTTGAACTTCCATAAAGAAATCACATGCTTAAAGGAATTCTTCAAAAACAATGGTTACCAGGATAATTTATTTACAAAAAAGTACAAAATTTTCTTAACAAAATCCTAAATGTTGATAACCAGATTTGTGAAGTAAAAGACTAGATTATATATTTTCGATTTCCTTATATATCGAACAAAATCAATACTATAATAGAAAGAAAAATTAGGTACATAACGAAAACCTACTTCAAAAATATAAATATTAGAATGGCATTTTTCAATAATTTTAAGATAGGCAATTTGCTCAAGTCCAAGGAGTCGTTATCTAGCGAACTATGTTCTATGGTGGTTTATAAATTTGTGTGTCCGAAGTGTAGTTCGGAATATGTGGGTAGTTCGACAAAATTGTTGTCTACCAGAACCTTTGAACATAGGGGCATTAGTTCAAGGACCCTTCTACCGCTAGGTAAGCCTTTTCATTCCTCTATAGGAGATCATTACCATGGAGTGTGTAACACCAATTTTAATCATCTTGATTTTAGTATTATATGTGAAGCTCGATTTGAGACCGAGCTAAGATTATTGGAAACATTTTACATAGAAAAACTTCAACCCAAACTAAACCTAGGTAACTCTGCTTTCAGCAGAAAAGTGTTTTAAGTATTATTTATTTATAATTTTAATTTATCTTATTTTTCTCATGTCTTTTACCAATGTTTTTTATTGCTTGTATCAATGTATGTTTTTAACTTTACAGAACCTGATGATGGACAAATTGTCTGAAACGTTGTAATAAAGGTGATTGGATGAAGATGATGTTTCGATTTGTGCTGGCACTACAATTCCTCATCAAACTGCGTTTCCCCTCGTCTAATAATAATAATAATAATAATAATAATAATAATAATAATAATAATGATAATAATAATAATAATAATAATCTGTCATAAGAGAGTCCAATTAATTCTGGAATTCTTTTCGTGATGGATACTGATTTACCTGAAAAATCTGTGACCTAACATCCTCATCAACAATTTTTATGGTTGTAATTGTTTTCACTATCCTAAGTGTTTCCTCTTTCTCATCTTTACTCCTAACATTTGCTTACCATGAAACAAATAGAATTTTTTTTCCCCTGTCACGAAAAATGAGCACTGGTTTTCTGGCTCTGTTTACAGTTACAACCATGTCTTCTCCATATGCAAGTATCAGTTCAGATTTTACTGTTTTGGTTTTTAGGGCATACCGTCATATCCATAAAAAATCATTGAATGAAAATTGGCATTCTTCTTGGTTTTCCTCATCATAAGCATTATTTATTGCTTATGAAACTGTAAAGGGTTCATTTCCTTTTTTTTTAATAACACCGTGCTCTGCATCAACTAAATCCACTATTTTACATGTACGAGCATTTAATATCCCTACTTTTTCACTCGCTTACTGTTTGCATCTTCAAAAAATAGACAGTCATGAAGTAAATCAAAATCCAAGTTTTGAAAACTTAGAAATATTTTGGATCTTTAGAAGTTGTTTGTCTTGATTAGAAAGCTTTCTTTCTTTTGTATACACTTTCCTACATTTTTCGGCCCTTCTAACTGAAAATTTCCTAATTTTTTTCATTTCATATTGAAGTCTTTCAATGTTCTTACATGTTTTTCCTTAACCTCACGTGTGACTCCGTCAGAAAGTATGCCATCACAAATGAAGTATTTCCAGAAGTAAACGATCTAATGTATAGTAGTAGGTTAACAGTCCTTGCTCATAACTTGTATAAACGAAATAAAACACTAGACTTTGTGTAAAAACTTTACAAATGCTTTGGAAAAAAAAAGCTATGTTTTTGCACTCTACTATTATTATTATTATTTAAAAGAAAAAAAAAATTTTTGCACTCTGCCATTATTATTATTATTATTATTATTTTTTTTTTATTATTATTATTATTATTATTATTATTATTATTATTAGCTAAGATATAACCCTAGATGGAAAACCATGATGATATAATACCAAGGGCTCCAGAAGGGAAAAATAGCCAAGTGAGGAAGGGGAATAAGGAATAACAAACGATACAAGAAGTAGTGAACAATTAAAATAAAGTATTTTAAAAACAATAACAATATTAAAAAAGATATTTCAGATATAAACTATATAAAAAGACTTATGTCAGCCTGTGAAACATAAAAGCATTTGCTGCAAGTTCAAACTTTTGAAGTTCCACTGATTCAACTACCTCATTAGGAAGATCATTCCACAACTTTGTCAGAGCAGTAATAAAACTTCTAGAATAGTGTGATGTACTGAACCTCATGATGGAGAGGGCCTGACTATTAGAATTAACTTCATGCCCAGTATTACAAATAGGATGGAACTGTCCGGGAAGATCTGAAGGTAAAGGATGGTCAAAACTATAAAAGAATAGTTATGCAATATGCACAATGAACTAATTTAACGACGGTGCCAGCGATTAATATCTAGATCAGGAATTAAAAAAATTAATAAACCGTGCGTTCATGTCCAACAAATTAAGATGAAAATCATCAGCTGGAGATCAGACAGGAGAACAATACTCGAAACAAGGTAAAATGAAAGAATTAAAACAATTCTTCAGAATAGATTGATCACCAAAAATTGTAAAAGGCTCTCTTAATAAGTAAATTTTTTGTATAATTGAAGAAGACACAGACCTAATGTGTTTCTTAAAAGTAAATTTGCCGTCGAAAATCACACCTAAAATTTTAAAGGCATACAAAGTTAAAGAAACATTATCAATGCTGAGATCCAAATGTTGAGGAGCCACTGTACTTGACCTACTTACTATCATACTTTGAGTTTTGTTATGATTCGACTTCCTACTTCAAAGTTGGCCCAATGCACTAATTTTAGCTAAATCTCTATTAAGGGATTAAGCAAAGAGGGAAGCATCATTCGCATATGTAACAAGCTTGTTTTCTACACCAAACCGCATGTCATGTGTATGTACTATGACAAGTAATGGGCCAAGAACACTTCCCTGAGGGACACCAATTATCACTTATCACTACTCTTTGCGATCTATTACTTAAAAATTCAACAATGATGCCAAGAAACGACCCACTCACTCCCAACTGTTCGAGTTTGAAAACATGAATAACATGTCAAATGCAGCAACAAATTTAAGGGCAATTATCCAAACTTCCTGACCACAATCAAGGAATTTCTGTACAGCACTGGAGATTTTTTGAAGGGGATCACATGCTCCAAGCCCTTTACGAAAATCAAATTGCAAGCTAGGGAATAGATGATTAGCTTAATCAAACCTAATAAAACGTTTTTCCAAAAGACGTTCAAAAACTTTAGATAATATGGGAGTTATGGAAATTGTGCGGTAATCAGTTGGACTTCAGCTACCACAAACACATTTGCATAGTGGAGTAACATTACCAATTCTCCAACAAGTGCTAAAAGCTCCTCTTCTTGCTAACTTGAGCAAAAAACAGATAACTTTGGAGCTAAGGAATCTGTAGTCTTTATAAGAAAAAATAAAGGGAAAATACCACTTGGATCTAAACCTCCATAAGTATCAAGGTCCATCAAGAAAGCGTTAATATCAAGAGATCGACAAGCTAAACTAGATATTTTAGCCTCAGGAAAACAGGAATAGGGAAGTTCACGTTTCTCATTACTTTTTTTTTTTACTGTCAAACACATCACCCAATAGGGTTGTCTATTAATTTGGACAGTGTGTGACAGAACCACCTGGTTTAAGTAAACTAGGAACTGTTGCATCCACACCAAAGAGCGGAGATTTAAGGGTAGTCCATCACTAATGTTCCTGGGTTGTACCAGGAAGGGTATCTTTCATTGTTAAATTGTATTCCTTTTCAGGTGAACCATAAACTCTCTGAGCAAAAGCTCTAAGCTAAGTATAGTTATTCCAGGTCAAATCTGATATGTTACTTTTCCAAATATGATAGGCATCCTGCTTCTACAAATAAGCATGGTTAATCTTTCACCTATCAATTAATGCGACTAAAATCTCATTCACAGCGACAACAGGATCAACACTATACAATTGTGATCAATTCAAGCCCAAACGTTCATTCAAAATCCCATTCCAGTCGGCTTGAGATTTCATATAAATCTTACATGAGTATGATACATCAGGGACAGGCTGCTCAGCCTTTACTACTACTGAAATCAAGGCATGATCAGATGTCCCGACTGGACAACCAACTTTACTTGTTATAATGCCAGGGGAGTCATTGTTTACGAGGTCCAACCAGTTACCAGACGTGTAAGTAGATTCACTTATAATTTGCTCACAGCCTGATTCAGAGACAAAGTCTAAACTCTTAAGCCATGGTGATCAGTAGAAGAAACAGAATTCAACCACTCCCTATGGCGAGCATTGAAATCACCAACAAAGAAAAAACATGCCTTGTATCTTAGTCATGATGATAAGAAGACAAAGATAGAATCATCCATGTCTGGATTCCGGTAGATCGAACACAAATAGAAGTTGTTCTGCCTGCCACAAATTTATGTTACCTGAATCTCATGACATCAACATTCATAGCAGGACCTATGAGAAGCAGGGTACCCAATCCTCATATACACCGGCATTCCCCTGGCCCTAGGGATGCCATCGCATTTCAATATTATTGGCTTCCTAAACCAGTTATAAGGAGCTCAGATGAGTGCCTCATATTAGAAACCAAAGTTAATGAACACAAAGGAATATCATACTGGCTGGACGCAATTGTAAGGTCTTGAATATTTGCATGAAGACCACAAATATTGTAATACAGTAGATGACATCTACGATGTACTGGTCTCGTATTTCGCTCAATGTCTCCAGACAGCACAAGAATGAATGGTAATAAAAAGGATACATCATACATAGAAATTGAATAACAAGAATGATAACAAAAATATCATCTACAAAAATATAAACAAAGTGATTGATGAAACCCATAGACTGTAGAAAAAGTAGGAAAATCTGGTTGGCATGGAGGATTCAATACACCATGCAAGGCTAACTAACTTTTACGATAGCCACTTCAACTGAAGGGAGGACAGTATTGATGGTTTTGAGAAGAAGGAAACGAATCAGACAAGGAAAAGACAACCTCTTGAGAAACCATCAGGCAGCCATGGCCCTTTTATTAAGCCTGCCCAACACACCATTTGAAAAAAAAAAAAAAAAAAAAAAAAAAAAAACAGGAAGGAAAAAAAACGATAGAATAGTGTGCCCGAGTGTACCCTCAAGTAAGAGAACTCCAACCCAAGACAGTGGAAAAGCATGGTACATAGGGTACGGCACTTCCGAAGACGAGAAAAATGGTATGATTCTCGAGTGTCCTTCATCTAGAAGAGCTATTTACCATAGCTGAAGAGTCTCTACTACCCTTACCAGGAGGAAAGTATCCTCTGAACAATTACATTCCAGCAATTAGCCCATCGAGCGAACAAGAATTATTTGGCACTTTCAGTGTTGTCAGGTGTATGAGGAAAGACGAGAATATTCAAAGAATAGACCAGACTATTCGGTGTATGTGTAGGCAAAGAAAAAATGAATAGTAATCAGAGAGTTGGATCAAATGTATTACTGTCTGGCCAGTCAAAGGATGCAACAACTCTCTAACAATAGAGCATATTTTGTAGAAAATTGTTTGTAAAATAATCTTAATATTAATATTTTCCTCTAAAGTAAGTATTAAGAAAGATATATACATGAAACTGTTTTTGAAGCCATTATTTTCAGGAAAGTGTCCAAAACCTAGGCAATAGAGTGGTGAAAAACTGAATGTTTTAAAGTATGCTGTTATGGTGAGGAAATTATTTTTTGTTTTCCGTAAAGTACTTCCTACATTAGTTTTTTTTTTTTTTTTTTTTTTTTTTTTTTTTTAATTTGAATGCCCTAACACAAGATGAAATCTATTTCAAAACAAAGATAATTGCAAATAGAGCAACTTAAACAATAGTATTTTAGAGGCTGTTATTTTTGACAAGACCAAAATATCACATAATAACCTTTTGAAAGGAATGGAAGGAACAAGTGAAGATAAAGCCAGCAATAGGTAGTTTGAAAACTTTAAGAAGGGTACTGACATAACTAATGTGGTAATGCTTGGGGAGGCTCTAAGTACTAGCAGTGATGCTGGTGTTGAATTTGTTACTGATTTAGGGGATTTCAAAGAGGCCAGGGGTTATATATTCTGACAAGTGTAAAATTTTGCCAAACAGGACCTACAGTATCTGACACAAGAGGAGAAGACATTACCAGAACACAAACGAATGAAGGGCGGACTAACTCTAGCTTTGTTTTGATATGAATGTGTATTTAAAACTCAAATATCTACTAGTAAAACACTCACAGAATCTCAATGCTTAAGACAACAATGTACAGAAAAACCATCTGAGTTTGATATAGAAATCTAGGAATAAGTTCTGGGTGACAAAACACTTTTTTATTGAGTGGATGAGCAAATTATTTGGGCCAAGTGTCAGAAACGATGCAGTGGAAAAACAAACACCTATAAGAACCCTCCTCCTCATATACAATGCTTCATCCTTGAAATATTTTCTTGTTTTCAGAGGATGACCTACTGTTCAGTTCTTGTTCTCTAGATAACCACCCCCGTATAGCATAAGGACCAGCAGGTCAAGGAGTTTTGCATCAAAGCCCTCTTCCAGCGTGTAGGTCTATGACAAAGCTTAGAAGGAGGCTTCTTATAAGGCCATGAACTCTGCCTGGTGGAGATTATGGTCAAAAGCCATATCTGAAAGGGATTCATGGGCTTTGGCTATTGGCTTGAGGATGTTGTTGGGGAAATTGTCTCTGTGGGAAAGTCCATAAGATTCAAGGTCGGTGATGATGATTTGGAGGCACATGTCTGGTCTCACATTGGCAAGCTGTAGAAGGAGGAACACCAAGAGAGGACGAAGGTGTTATCATCAGGCGAAGAGCAGTAGACAGAAGACCTTAGTTCATTAATTCAAGAAAGGTATGCAAAATAATTGGAATTATAAAATTTTGCAGGAAATTATCGTTCCTCTTAAGCAGTAACGAACCACAACATAATCCTGTGGAATGACTGAAAAATGTATTTTTCATAAACATCTCAAGGAAAGAGCAGATTCAAACATCAATGAAGAGTTTTTGGGAAAATCCAGCCAGGTCTGCCTGAACCAGGGTCAATTGAAGAAAAAAACATTAGAAAGGAAAAGAAAAAAACATACCCATAATTTCAGGTGTATGAAGATTAATGGAAGCAGATTATTCTTCTAAACAATACCATATAACATCACAACATTCCTTCTAAGCCATCAGCTCCTCTTAGTATGGCAAAATGCCGTTGAATTTTTATTTATATTACTTAATTACTGTTTTTAATCCACAAATAATATCAAATGCTTTATCAATAAAAAATCTACCTAATGAAAATTATGTATGTAGGGATACCATAACATGGCGAAATGGTTTGAGTATAACTATGATTAAACAAAGCTGTACTAGTCGGAGCCACCCATACTAGGTTCCTTTGCCGTGAGCGATCAGACAAAAAATCTCCTACCATCACGAGTCCGCACTGGCCAGCGTGGTAATGAAAACTGGCCAAACCCCAGATATGAATTAACTTGACTGAGGCCTTTATCCTACAATAGACTAGAAAAGTCTTTATTTGTTGTTTATAGTTGTATGTCTGTGGGACCGCAGAGTAAATTAAATCAATTCCCCTTATTCCTTATCGGATTATTTTTCAAAAGCTTAATGCTTAGCATATTACCAGGCACTTCTGTAAAACAACAGCCAATTTCAGAACTGTACTCGTTTGGATGAATAAGATGTGGGAGGGTGAAACATAGAATGCAGGTTTCTGTTTGAAAGCGAGGATGCTTCAGCTTTCCTTACTGTAATTATTCTTATATAAAGATATAAAAAACAGAGTCTTCATGTAAAAGGTAACAGGTTTTATCGTGAAAAAAAAAATTATTGATCCAGTTAAGGTCTATCAATGAATATTTGAGATTTTGCATTTTAAAATAGCCTTGTACAGATTATCCCATGTATATACTTTTCATGTAGAAATAAACGGAATCATATACGTATATACCAAGTATTACAATTATAATATACCTAGAAAATAAACGTATGCATATTAACATTATAGTGATCTTATGACTCACTTTAGCATCATCCATTCATGTACTGTGAGTACTCCAATGAGGCACGCTACATATTTTGCTTGAATATTTGCTAAAAATCATGGAGTCATCTGACATCTACATCTTTTGCTTCTGAAGGTAGATGCTGAATCTAATAGAAAATTTTGATTTATTATAGAGTTATTATACAAACTGGTAGCACAAATATGCTGTGCCTAACCAGTTAATGTCTGTTTCAGCAAGTATCTTTGATCACGTATATAGGATTTACTTTATGCGAGGTTGTGCATTTGTAAATAACTGTAATTGATATTTTTCAATATGAAAAATCCTATGTATAAATCTTTCTCATAAAAAACATTGCCCATTTTTGCTCTATAGTCGCTCAATTTATTCTCGACACCATTTATCACTTTTGTTTATTGGTTATATAGAAAATTTATTCATCCTTCAATGGGATTTTCAGTTTCTTTCTATCTTTATTTTTCAGCTAGTTACACTACAACGGCAACATACAGTATGTAGGTTGACACTATATCATTGTTCACAGTATATACTTTTGGCTCTTTACTGGTAAAATGTTTACCAATATTATTGGTAAAGCATGTTAAGGATTTTCCTTTTAAGAAAAATAGGAGCAAGTGCTTTTTAATACAAGAATTTCAAAAAATCAAATAGCAGGATCTTGCTAATTGTATTCAAACTTCTCTAATAATTTTGTTTCACCCTTCTGAAATGGATATCAAAATCTTTATATACTTCCTGTTCCTAGGTGCTGCAAAAGCCTGTACCAACCGTGTGTCACACAATCGTACATGGTAACGACATTTCATTTTGTGTATATATTATGCTTGTGTCTTCACTCTCTCGCGCACTGATAAGGACCTGAAATAACATGTCTGTTTTTCTCACCGTTAACTGTTATCCGGTGCGCTGTCGGTTGAACATGAAATTGCCTGTTATGTCTCTTATGCCCTTTTTGCCTGGAGTTTATGCATACATAAACAAATGTTCTGTAATAAAGTTACTCAGTTGCTTTCATCCTGCCTTTGAGTAACAAACTTCTCTCGGCCAGTTACATTGGTGACCCCGGAAGTCGGCTCTCTCCTCCCGCCTACCACCCCCCCTCGCCCCTCCGTCATTGGTACTATGACGGACTCCACAGAAGTTGGCACCGCCCCATTGAAACTTTTGTCGTTCGCCAGCGGAGAGGCATTTGCTTAGTTTCAGCGCGCAGAAGTCCAGTTCCGCATCAAGGGCCTGACCCGCTTAACCACCAAAGCAGATTATGTTCTCGTGGCGATACCCGAGGACACCTTCCCGGAAATATCCGACTGACTTTGTGAACAAGAAGATATCCCAATAGCGTATGACGCCCTCAAAACATACCTTCTGCAGCAGTACTCGTCGTCGCCAGCCGCCCGTATAGCAAAGCTTTTTAAGCTCTCTCAACAACCGTTCGGGACCAAAGGGCTTCGCTCACCCTCAGGAAAATGACCAGTATCGCTCGCCTGCAACCTGCCGCAGACAGCTCTCCTCATGAGGTGAACCTACTTCGTGCCCTTTGGATACACCGTTTACCCGAACATGTACGCGCCACCATACCCGATGTCGATAGTTTACCCATAAAGGACTTGGTTGACCAAAGCCGACGCCCTTATGGACAGCCACTCCACGACCTTCAAGACTTCCATCAACGCCCTCACTCCTGACAAAGAGGACGCCTATTCAACGTCAACCAAAGCTGACGTGACATACACGCCTACCCCGTGACGTGTCGAAGCGGCGACAAAGCCACCCATCACTCACCACTTACTCACGCCCCAGCCAACGACTTCTACAGCCACCTACTGCCTCCCATTGGCCGCAGTTTTGCTACTACCACCACAGATTTGGGGCAGCCACGAAAAAATGTGCCAAGGATTGTCAATGGCCAAATAATTTGTAAGTTGGCCATTGCTAGTGGCGGTGGCCTCCCGTCTTTCTAATCTTTTCTTTTTACATTATGCAGGAACGGGCATGCGATTTTTGTAGACACGGGTGCTTGTCGTTCTCTTTTGCCAAGGGAACTCTTCCGGATACGACGTAGTCTGTCTACGTCTGCTGACGTCCGCCTGGTAGCTGCCAATGGATCTGCGATACCCACCTACAGTTACGAGAACCTCACATTATCGTTTGGAAACGGTAAATTTAATTGGAAGTTTCTCGTTGCTGACGTCACATTGCCAATCCTCGGCGCGGATTTCCTCTCTCATTTCCCCCTTCTGGTCAATGTCGCCCACCGACGATTGGTCAACGCAGACTCGTACTTGTTGACACCTCTTCAACCCTCCCCTTCTAACCTTCCTCTCCACATCAGTGCACCCACGGATGCCTACGCCCACCTACTCACGTCGTACCGGAAGTTTTCCATCCAGAACTTCGAGAAACGCCCACGGCTCCTGCCAAGCACGGTATTTATAACAATATCAAGACAACGGGACCACCAGTCTTCGCAAAATTCAGACGTCTGGCACCGGAACGATTGGCAGCCGCCAAACAGACGTTCGCTGAAATGGAGGAAATGGGCCTCTGCCAAAAGGCCTCCAGCCCATGGTCGTCACCCTTACACATCGTTCTGAAGAAAGATGGCTCCCTCCGTCTCTGCGGGGATTAGAGGCGCCTTAACATGCAAACAGAACCGGATCACTAACCCTTCCCAAACATCGCCAACGTGACCTCCTACCTGCACAAAGCAAAGATTTCTCCACGCTCGACCTCCTGAAAGGGTATTATCAGGTGCCTATGAACCCAGAAGACATCCCAAGACCGCCATCACCACTCCGTTTGGTAAATACACCTTTAATTACTCCTGTTTTGGCCTTCGTAATGGTGGGGCCACTTTTCAATGTCTCATCGATGGCCTCTTAGGGGATCTCCCCTTATGTGTATGTTATGTGGAGGATATACTTGTGTTCTCTTCCTCAAAAGAGGAACACCTCCGTCACCTGCGCATCAAGCTCGACTACCTGCAACAAAACGGTCTTGTAGTCCGGTAGGACAAGTGTACCTTTGTCGCCAACGAAGTGTCGTTCGTAGGGCACCGCATCCCTCCTGAGGGAGTCCATCCCCTCCCTGAGAAGGTAGTAGCTGTTCAGAACTTACCCACACCTTCGACCGTCAAAGTTCTGCAGGAATTCTTGGGCATGATCAACTATTATCACCGTTTTCAGCTAGCCATTGCCGCCAATCTTGCTCCCCTCTATGCCTCCCTCAAGAGCAAGCCAAAAGACCTGAAGTGAGGTCCCCTTAAAGAAGCGGCCTTCTGCAATGCAAAAAAGGCCCTATTAACCGCTGCAGCTCTCACTTTTCCTATCCCACATGCCCCTCTCCTTCTCTCCATCGATGCCAGCGACGTCGCTATTGGTGCAGTACTTGAACAGGTGGTCAACGGCTCACCCCGTCCATTGGCCTTCTTCAGCAGAAAACTGTCCAAGGCAGAATCGGGTTATTCTACCTTCGATCACGAATTGCTGGCGGTGCACTTCGCTGTCCGTCACTTTCGCCATTTCTTAGAAGGTACGCCATACATCATTCGCACAGACCACATGCCTCTGGTGCATGCCTTCACTCAATAGTCTGACGCTGGGTCTGCCCGTCAACGCCGACATCTCTCCGCCGTGGCTGAATACAATTGCAACTTCCAACACGTCCCTTGGAAAATGAATTCCGTTGCCGATGACCTGTCAAGAAAGATGTTGGCTGCCGTTCAACTGGGATTGGATTACAACGCCTTGGCTGAAGCCCAACGACAGGATCCAGAGTATCAAGCATGTAGGACATCCTGCACATCACTCCGTTTGGAAGACATTCCCCTCGACGACTCCAACACCACCCTCCTCTGTGACGTCAGTACTGGTAGACCACGACCTTGGATTCTTGCTCCCATGCGCCGACAGGTGTTTGATTTCCTTCACGGCCTTTCACATCCCTCGTGCCGTTCTACT
>NC_090752.1:23664159-23669159 GCF_036898095.1 Palaemon carinicauda
TGCAGAGATGCTATCTGATGACTTGAAAAATAAGACTTACGAGACAGATCTTTGGCTTATGACCTTTTGATGTGGACTGTAGGACACGAACATAAAGAAAGACGAAATCCGTTTATTTATGCTGCATTAAACATCTTTGGGTCTGTTGCAAGTTTAGGTTTAGGAATTTCCAATCGTCTTAAAATTAGTAATCAAAATAAGAAAATTGAGTTCTTGACTCATGAAGATGAATTGATTATGTCAGAACTAAGGAATCAGTTAGCTTCAGTCAATCAAATTATGGATTTAGTAAATGAACATTCAAATAATATCATTCAGATTATGGAAGTACAGGATTTGTTGGCAACGTTAACGTATTATGATTCAAAGATAGATCACATACATAACAGAATTGCACATTTCATTGAGAAATCCAAGGATTATGTAGAAGCTATCACGTTAGCAACTAAAGGTGTACTGTCGCCCCATTTGTTGCCTATAAATTACTTAAAGTTAATTCTGGAGAACGGAAGGGATAAACTAGGCTATGTTCCTTTGTTAGACGAACTTAGGTTAGAATTTTATTACAGCCTAATTACAGTAAACGTTGATAATAACAAGATTAGGATTACAATTCCCTTTGATTCTTCTGATGCCTGGCAATCTTACAGGATATCACCATTTCCGACTTTCATGACGAATCACTCAAATCCAGTAATATCCAGTTTGACAGGACACGTATTGATTTCCCCAGACAAGGAAACATATACGGTCATTAAAGACTTAAATCAATTAACTCACTGTTCAGACGCAATGGATAGAAAAATATGTACAGCTGACTCATTTGAATTCCATAAAAACTTAATGGATTCATTCGAGTTAGGTATAGTGCTAGACGGTGCTCTCTCCCATACAAGTGAAGATTGTCTGGATAAGCTTTATCCCTTTGACAATAATGAGTTCAATTGTAGACTGAACAATGGCTCGTGGATACGATACGACAAGGACGGCTTCAATGTATCATGCCCTGACAGATCCACGTCTTTCGCCCACATCTTCGTTGCAGCAGATGGTTGTATCGGGACTTCCCCTAATTCCATAGTGACTGGTCTACGGACACTCATCAGAGAGCGAGCCTACTTCGCGAACTTCACGTGGACCTCTACAATGCCAGCACTACCTCTCCCGTACAACGGACAAGTTGCCAAGCGGTTGATGAAATTAACCAAAATGGACCACCTATCACCGACTTATAAGGAAATTCTTCACCCCATACTACTGGTAGGACTGGGTATCACGGTGATGATATTTATCGCCGTGAACATCCTTGTTTGGCGTAGGTTATGGTACAGCAGGAAGCTAAAACAGAACGTTTCGCCATGTCCAGACAAAACTCCTTATTTAATTCAGTTTAAAGCCGTTTGAAGTGGCCACCTCATTCGATAAAGGAGTAAACTGTTGGAATTAGAATTGCAGGAAAAGCTGTTAGTACGCTAGAAATATGTAAATGAGGAAATTTTTTAACTTTGCATGGTTAAAAATACATTTAAAAAAAAACATTTAAAAAAAAAATATAAATCATTTTTTCTCTCGGCATCTAATAAAATATATAAGCCGGAATGTTAAAAAGAAAAGAGAGAAAAAAAAATAAATTAACAGAATCTATGGGCATCTAATAAAATATAACAGCCCTATATATATATATATATATATATATATATATATATATATATATATATATATATATATATATATATATATATATATATGTACGAAACCGTGGTACGTGTACGTACCAGGAATTCGTGTTTGTGCACTAAAAAATTGAATTTTTACCAAGGTAACAAATATTTTTAATAGTTACCGTATTATGTTAATCTATGTTTCTGACAAAGGTAACAATTATTCTTTAACAAGTTACCGAATCATATGTATGTCAGTATTTTTTTTTGTTGGTACCATATAATCATTTGCTAGCAATGTACCATATATATGATCTTAATTTATCATGCATTTTTTTTCTTTGCTTTGGTAATATCTTTTCATATGCATTGTTTTTATTATTTTCTGATGTGCATGTTTGGACATTCGTCCTCGTTTGCTTATGGCTAAAGTTAAACAAAGAATAATACATATATCCAGTCATGCCTAGTAAACATGTTTTGGCTTGTTAAATTTTTTTTTTGAAAAAATTGAGATAGCTGGCCGAGCTAATGTAATAAATGAAATAATTGTTATTACATGTTTAAAACACATGACGTAATATGTCATTTTGGATGAAGATGCTAGCCGTGAGGTTTGCTGTAGTCATGTGAAATCATAAACAGGATGCACAATGCAGCCTCAGCAATGTAACATTTTTCTTAAACGTCAACACCAATGCATCAGTGTGTGAAAGTTTGTGACGTCACCGGATGCAGGTGTCTTCCAAGATTGTGTTAAAAATGCTTCATCAACTAAGCATACGATATCTGTGATATCGATAATTTAATCAGTTCATATCTATACTTCACCAGAATTGGTCATCCGACCAAACCAGCTCCCTCCTATGATGGAGATGTTCAACTCTGTTGTTTTTAGACAATAAATACTTTTAAAGCTAATAAGATGTACTTCGTTATCCAGCTTTACACATCTTAAACAACACATACTTAATGTGTGCTTATAAAAGTAGCACACTTATATATATATACTGTATATATATGCTTATATAGATATATTTATTTATATATATATATATAGATATATATATATATATATATATATATATCTATATATATATATATATATATATATATATATATATGTATATATATTTGAATATATATATATATATATATATATATATATATATATATATATATATATATATATATATAAATATATATTTATATATATATATATATATATATATATATATATATATATATATATATATATATATATATATATATATATATATATATATATATATATATATATACACGAATATTATAGTATGGATAGGGAAAGAGTAGTTGAAAATATCCTTTTCATTCCCAACGTTTCGTGATTCTTAATCACATCGTCCAGGGCTATAAATAAAACATATACAAAAGAATTAAGAAACAATTAACATTTTTTACAAATTCATTCAAAACAATAAAAAACTGTTGAAATTCAAATGAAAATTAAAAGGTAAAAAAAAAAATACATATAAATCAGACAAAGTAGTGGAACCAGCCTCGCAGAAGCATAGTGAGAATCTGTATGCCAACAAGAGTTAGAAAACAAACCAAAGAGAGCTATGACAGATATAAATGAATGGAAGAAGCTTGGGTATTTAACAATGGAACAAGTCGTTTGATTAATATGGATTCAAGAAGAGGTAAGTCATGTTTATTAGACACTTGACCAATGATGGTGAAATCTTTGTTGTCAATATTTTGTTTGCACATTTTGGCATGATTCCGAATATTAGAATGTTCAGGGTTGGATATTCTGCAACCTGTTCGATAGCTAACACCTCTATGGGAATCAATTCTGACCTTTAACAGCCTCTTGGTAGATCCTACGTAGGTCCCAAAGTTACACTTTTGGACCATTATATTTATATACAACACCAGAAGACATATAAGGACTCAATCGATCTTTGAAGTGGAAAAGCGAGCCAATAGTGAGAGGGTTCTTTGGGAGGAGTTCAACTTCCACAGCTGGGAAGTGTTGTTGGATAATTTCTGTAAACTTTCCCTTAAGGAAATCTTCATGGAGAAAAGGAAAACTCGCATAGAATTTTAGTATAGGAACTGTAAGTGTTTTTGGAGTCTGAGCCATCTTATCATTCAATAATCTATTTAGCAGTTTAAAAAATATTTTGGTGGGAAAGAATTTTTTCTTAAAATATTCAGATAGATAATTAATTTCAGTATGGAAAGATTCCTAGGTAGAGGTCAAAAGGAATGCTCTGTGGAGGAGAAAAAATAGAATTAGTTTTAAAAATATAAAAACCAGAGCTATAAAAGTTCGAACCTAATCCAGTAAAAATTTTTTTTTTAAAAGTCTTGGTACTAAACCCTTCTCTATATCTAGAGACCAACACATCTATAAAGGGAAATTTATTACCTTCCTCCTTTTCATGTTGTGAATTTACAAAGTTAAGGAAGGCGTCAGCGCTGAACTCGTCTCTGAATAGAGCAAAGGTGTCATCAACATATCTTACATAAAACAGGTGATGATATCTTAAGGGACATTTTTCCAGCATGGTCTCCTCCAGGGAGCACATGGAAATATTAGCAAATGTGGGTCCCAAGGGAGAACCTATAGTCATCCCATCGAGTTGTCTGTACAAAATACCATTCAAAACGAAATAGGTATCCTGCACCGCCAGTTCCAAAGGTTTTTTAAAAGACGTGGGACTAAAATCATTAAAAGTGGTATTAGGCTCAGAAAATAATTTGTTTAAAATAATATCGATTGTCTCTTCCACTGGTACATCAATAAATAAGTACTCAACATCAAGACTCGTTATGAAAAGATTTGAGTCCCGAAAGATTATGGTCTCTTTAAATGCATAGGAGTTATTTTACTTCGGTTCTTTAACAGGATATGAACGAGTATGAAATAAATACTGATTATTGCAATAAGGTAATCTTTACAAAAATAGATATATTCTCTATAAATTACAACACTTTGAAAGACTTAACATAAAAAATATAAATCACTTGAAATATCAAATCTGAACAAAACTTAGATTAAAACAAAAAGAAATAATTACACCTTGAAATCACATAATTGACTCTAAATATCAAATCTGAATAAAACCTTTCACTAAAGTAAAATAAAAAATACTTATGAAAATTATACAATCACTTGTTTCACTTCAAATTAAATTTTACACGCTATTTAACTAGGCTTAACACCTAATGAATATAGTTAACCAGATAACGATACAAAGACCCTTCACGTTACTACAGGGCCAGTTACAAAAACTCTAAGAGAATTTTTATAAATGCTCATTAAGTTTAGATAAATCCGTCACAGCA
>NC_090752.1:23674159-23679159 GCF_036898095.1 Palaemon carinicauda
TGTATAAGTATCAATCAGCTAAGAAGGTTTTAAGCTTCTCAGCACGTGATTTCAGTTTAAATTATTTAACCCCTTAAGGAAGTTCTTTCTTTTTTAGGTGTATCTTACACATCTTTAATAATACAAAGTTGAAAAAGAAGACGAGAAAAGAATACTACTTACTTTTTTCTAAAGTACACAGGAATATAAACAAGGCACACATGAATGGAAACAAGTACCAATGAATGTAAACAACAAGTTAAAAATATATGTAAAGAAGTACATATTATTGAAAACTTAAATCCATTCAATGCTCACTGAACTATTTTGTTGATTAAGAGTTGTAATTTTCTCTCAATAATTGACATTCTAACTGCAGTAGATTACATATAAATCCTGAACCAACAGATTGATTTTATTTTATATAATACTGAAAGAATTAGCTTTTCTGTAATGGTGTATGTAGGCAAAATTTTTAATAATATTCATATAAATGAATAGCCATGTCTTTAGTTCATTCTTTTATTTAATGCATATTTTAACAGAGATGACCTATCATTTTAATTTAAAATGTTAATACTCATCATTCACTTTGAGAAATTACATACAAAAGGGCATTTTGTGGGTACTCTCAAAATAGTTTGATTTAAGTCTTAAACTTTTATAATTTCCTTATTTCAATAATTCATATCATATTCTTCTTGAATTAATATCACTCAGGTATGAGGGTTTCAAGCTTCTCAGCAGTGATTACAGATATATCCTGAACCAACAGATGGATTATATTTTAGATAATACTAAATCAATTAGCCTTCTCGTGATGGGGTGTGTAAACACCCCGTGATGGCCATGTTTGGAAAAGCCAGTGGATATAGAGAGAGTCAATTTCCAAAAGTCTACTACCTACTCTACCTTAGAGGGATAGTACCACCATGATTGCAATGGCTCAAGAATTATCCAAATCTACTTGATGGAGCTGAGATCCTTGCAATTACTAGCAGGCAAACCGGATAGAATACCTAGAGTCTTACGTCTGAAGACTAGCCCACCCCTGGAATCAATGGGCCAACTTCTTGGAGATTGACGATGTCAAGGATTAATTGTTGTTTTATTTCTATTTTTTTGTTTTGTTTGCTAAATCAGGAGAGAGAGAGAGAGAGAGAGAGAGAGAGAGGAGAGAGAGAGAGAGAGAGAGAGAGAGAGAGAGTGAGAGAGAGAGAGAGAGAGAGAGAGAGAGAGAGAGAGAGAGTGTGTGTGTGTGTTAAAGAGCGAGAGGTAGTTAGTGTGATGATTGGTTGTTGTGGGAAAGACTATTGGTATAACAGAGGTTGTTTGTTTATGTTTTTAGCTAGGTTTGGACAGTGGCAAATGTCTTAGGCGAATGCTCTTTTTGATTTGACTTTAGCAAGAGGCAGTTGTGATTTGAGTGCTGGATATATTTTATATTATTTCGACCAGCGCAGAAGTGTTTGTCTATTTCAACAGTCATAATTCCTCCTTTGCAGAGATTAAATTAATTTTTATGAATACTGACTAATTGTTAATGACCTGGATTGTTTTGAAGGACCTGATTTGATTATTCTGAATGATTATGACGATGATGATGGTGATGATATAAAGTGCCCAAATCAAGAGAGGCAGGTGTAACAGATTGCCACAAAGGTATCTGTCTGCCACCGAGGTATTGTGCAAAGTGTTGCATCTGCCAGAGAGTTGCAACATTGGGCTAAAAGGACTGTTGCCCCTTGTGTGGACAAAAGGGACCACACATAAACAAATATTTGTGTATTTTATTTTTGATAGTTGTGTACGGGCACGTACAGTTATATATTTTTCCCATTGTTCTATGGTATGGTTATTTTTGTTTGTATTTTAGTATTTAAGTTGATAATTAGTTTTAAGTATGGTTAATCTTTTGATTAATGATTCAGTTTAGTTTTAAGTTTATAGCTTTTAAAGATTGGGTATAGATAATTGATTCATTTGAATGCAGTTGATTTCAGTGTCAAGGGTTTTGTTGTAAGGAAATAGTTTTAAGGCTATGCTTTGTTTTTATTTCCCTTCTGTCCAAGAGTCCAGTTGATAACATAAGGGGAAAGTTTGTGTTTTAGGACAATTTGTTTGTTAGAGTGATTCAAGGGTGTTAGGTTTGTTGTTGCAACATACCGCCACATTATTTTGGCGCCCGAACAGGGACTGTCGAGGTGGGATTGAAAGCTGGACTCTTGGACAAAGGACTGAATTAGGATAAGAAATTAGATTTAAGAGTGAAAAAATGAAGAGCAAAACAAATTATTAAGGGAGGAATTACGGCTGAGTAAAGGGCGTGAGGAGAAGTTTCTGCACGAGAATAAGAGGTTAAGTTTTGAGAATGAGGAGATGCGGAAGGAACTGAAAGCTCTAAAGGGAACTGTCGAGAGAGTGGAAGAGGGTGTTGAGATAAGGATGTGTGAAAATGAGGAAGGAATGGAAGCTATGATGGGGCAAGTAATGGGAATGATGAAAACGTCCATGGGTGAAAGTGCAGTTGGAGGAGTGACCTTAGCTTCGGGTAAAGGGTTGATAGTGGAAGAAAAGGGTAAGGTAAGTTATAATGGGGAAGGGAATGATAGTGAGATTGAAGATAAGGGGATTAGGCATATTAAGGAAAAACAGAAATGTGATAAGAAGAAGGAGAAGAAAGGTAAAAGTAATGTGAAGAGGGGAAAAAAAAGGTCAGCATGAGAGTGAGGATGATCATGAATGGGTGAAAGTGGTATGTAAGAAAAAGGGTATGAAGAGAATTGTTAAAGATAGGAACTTGAGCATTGAATTAGATTCGTTATATTCAAATGAGTAAAAAGAAAACAAGAGGGATTAGGCAGTGAAGATAGTAGTGAAAATGAAGTTGAAGTTTGTAAGAGAGTGGTTATGAGAGAGGTACCGATGTGTGAAAGGTTCAATGTACATAGCAGTAGAGATGTGTATGACTTTTTCAGGGAGTATGAAAGGTTCTGTCAGGCTAAGTATGGTGATAGTAAGAGAGTTTGAGTTAGGGAGTTAGGGGAATATTTGACAGGGTACTTGTTGACGATGTATGATGTGATAATGAGAGTAGGTGATGTTTATTATGAAAGTGTGAAATAGAGAATAATTGAACAGGTAAAACGTATGAAAGGGAGTGTTAGGTATGAGAGTAAGAATGATTTTGATGAAGCACGGATGAATGTAAGAGAAGCAATATCAATATATGTATGTGGGTTGGAACCGTTAGCTAGTAGGAAGTATGGGGATGAAGGCATAAATGAGAATAAGGAAATAATGAAGAAGTTTTTGGCCACTGTGCCTGAGAATGTTACCAAGTTTATTAATTTGAAACAGAAAGAGAAAATGAGGTGGACGAAGGAAAGATTGACCTAGGATGATATTTTAGAGATAATTGAGGACTACGAATTAGATAGATATATGAAAGAAAGTAAATCTGTGAATGTGAGAACTGGAATGGAAGAAAGTGAACCAGAATTTGTTAGTGTTAGAGATGCTGTTATGAGAGGACAAATAAGGGTAGCTGATAGTGTGGTAGATAGGAGTGTTAGGGCGAGTAATGTGGGAATACCTGTTAGGGCAACTGAAGGTTTTAGGCAAGGGAATCAGGTTTGGAGAGATAGGACTGTTAGTGCGCAGGGAGGTAGTTCAGGTAGTTGTGTCTGTGAAGAGAAGTGTTATAGGTGTGGGAAAGTAGGACATAAAAAAATAAGTGTAGATGGGCATTAGGAGCATGTTTCTGGTGTGGAGAGACAGGGCATCGTATTAGTGAGTGTAAGAAAGAGAAAGTGGTTAAGTTTTATCGGTGTGGTATGACTGGACATATAGGGAGTGGATGTAGGAGTAATCGTATGGATGTGATTTGCGGCAATTGTGGTCAGAATGGACATTATGCAAGGATGTGTAGGGAACAGCATGCTAAATGTACTGAATGTGGTGTAGATGGGCATAAGGCTAGGGTTTGTAGGAAGAAGGGATTAGGCCAGCCAGGATGTTTGGGAAACTAGGTAGTCAGAGGGTTCAACTGGGTGAATCCTCCTGTTTGTGTGGAAGGAGTAGGATCAATGTTCGTGAGAATGGGATGAATAATTAGTTGAAAATGAGTAAGAATGAACCTAGTATGCATGAGAAGTTATGGTTAGAAAATAAACAATTAATGTTAGTTGAATATAGGAAAAAGAAGCGTTTGAAATTTAGTCAGGAAAAGTACAAGGGGAATTTATAGGTATAAGTAGGAATCTGAACATGACAAGGGTGTAAATGTACAGGTGAGTATGGAAGATAAAGATGTTGATACAGATGAATCATGGCTTAGTATGAATGATACCTTTAGTGTGTGTGGTTTCTCCTGTAAAAGAAAGTATGACGAATGCGAGAATGAGAGATAAGAGTAAGATAAGTGGTATGAAAATCTTCTATTAAAGTAGAAAATGGTGTTGATGAAATGGAGGAATTACTGACAGATGTAAGTGAGATTTTAGGGCCATCTGATAGTGAGGTAGATGGGATAGTGCATGATATATTAGATGATAGGAGTATAGATGGGAATCGGAATAGGACAATGAATGAGAGCGATATGGAAGAAGTAAATGAGAGAGCATATGAAGGCCCAGTTACTTGAAACAGAGGTCCTGTTCCCGACTGCACCTGGGTTATGAAAAAATAAAATAAAATCGGGTAAGTGTTGTTTAAGAAGGATTTGGCAAAGTAAGGGGGGAAATGGGCTAATTTTTTTTTCTATTTTTAATTATTTTTGTTGTTGTTTGCCAATCCGATAAAGAGAGAGAGAGAGAGAGAGAGAGAGAGAGAGAGAGAGAGAGAGAGAGAGAGAGAGAGAGAGAGGGGGGGGGGGGGTAGTTAGTGTAATGATTGGTTGTTGTGAGAAAGACTATTGGTATAACTGAGGTTGTTTGTTTATGTGTGTTTAGCTCGGTCAGGACAGTAGCAAAAGTCTTGGGTGCATACTCTTTTTTTATTTGAATGCAGCAAGAGTCAGT
>NC_090752.1:23684159-23686659 GCF_036898095.1 Palaemon carinicauda
CTTCATCCCTCTTGGATTTTACCCTCATTTGAAATCTTTTCTCTATTAACTTTTTGGTCTTTTCTGATATTTTTCCTTGATCTTGTTAAGGAACTTTTCTAACGATCTCTTATACTAATTCCAATATAATTTTTGTTAAATCACTGTTCATTTATTCTTTTCCTGCTTCCATTTCATGATATAGCTTGCAGTACCTATTTCATATTGCTAAACTAAACTCGTCAGATTATTCCCTTTTGACGGGAGTGTTTATTAATTTTTTTAAAGTTATTTTTTTCTTTCCTTAGATTTAAACAAATTATGTTTCTCCCCATTCCATGATCGTTTGACTTTAACTTGTTTAATATCTAACTAAAATGACTTTTCACTAAGAATGAAATCTACTTAATTTCCCGTTTCTCTATTTTGGCTTTTCTATGTCCATTTTCTGTTTCTTTTTATAAAAAAAGCTATTCATGATTTTAAGATTATTTTTTCCTTCAGCAAATTCTACAAGCATGTTCCTCTGTCATCCCTTGAGTTTACTCCAAATTTACCGAATGCTGATTCTTCTCTTATTTTGACCTACTTTACCATTGATATCACCCAAAACAAATGCAAATTGAGTATTATATTTTTTTTTCATGGATATTCCAGATCTTCGTAAAAATATTTTTTTCTTCCCATTCAAAAATAAGGAATAGAAGACTACATAACAATAATGAGAAAATTCCCATTGAGAAAGAATAAGACAGGGAGATACCATATCTCCTTAATTATTCACAGCATTCCCAGAAGATTTTAATAACTTAGATTGGAATATCTTAACAACTTATTTAGTGAATCGGGGGAGGAATAAGAAAAAATGAGGGAAGATTAGAGTAGAGAAAGCAGATATAGAGGACTGAACATGAATATGAGTATAATCAAGACAATTTTCAGTCAGAAGCCGGACAGACAACATATAAGAGTTAAAGATGAACCTTTAGATATTTCTAATGAATAAATATACTTAGAAAATGAGAGAGAAATTAAAAGAAAGATAACCACGTGTTGGAGAGCGTTTGGTAAACAAAATGTCCTTAAAAAGAAAATTATTTAATGAGATGCTCCTAGCAGTATTAGTTTACGCATCAGAAACTTTCTAGAAGACTCAAGACATACGCTATTTACAACTCAAAGAGATATGTAAGGAATAATGAAAAGAGAAAAGAATAAGAGACAGAAAAAGAGTAGCATAGGTGCGAGAACAAACTAAAGTTGAGGATATTCTAACTACTTATAAGAAAAAGAAATGAACATGGCCAAGGAATATAATGAGATTGACAAAGAGTGGATGACATTTAGAATAACAGAATGATTCCCTAGAGATTGTAAAAGAAGCAGAAGAAAGATTAAAAGCCAATGGATTGACGAACTTAGAAAATTTGCGGGTGTGGACTGACATAAGTAACCCATAATCAAATGCAAGTGGAAGGACATGTCTGATGCTTTTTTTGCAGTGGACTAGTAAAGGCTGATGATATATATATATATATATATATATATATATATATATATATATATATATATATATATATATATATATATATATATATATATATATATATATGTATATATATATTTATATATATGTATATACATGTATTCATATATATATATATATATATATATATATATATATATATATATATATATATATATATATATATATATATGTATATATATATATATATATATATATATATATATATATATATATATATATATATATATATATATATTCTTATGAAGCTGGTCTAGTGTAGAGAGAAGTTGATCAGGATGTTATGTAAATTACGTAAGATTTCGTCGTTAATTTTATTGTATTTTCTATCCAAGTCAGTATATGTAAATTTACATTATTTTTAAGAATAAACTTTTTATATCACATATTTTTGTTACGAAGTGTTTCGTAATCGGTTTAGGAGTGATATATGATTCATATGAGATATGAACATATTTTTTTTATGAGGTCTTGCGTCATGATTGTGAGAACATACGGAATTCATTCATGTGCCACGTGCTTTGGAAGGTTCCTGAAGAACCCAGAGTTAGGTTAATCTTTTTTTTTTATTATTATTTCAAGGACAAAGGGTGGGCGGAGCTGTCTGAGAGAGAGCCGTCTCACAGTTACATTGGTACACATCCGAAAGAGTAAATTTCGTCAATCTTGGCCCCTTAGGCCAACCCCCAAGCTTCCATATCTCGGTTCTAGAATCTTCTGGAAATAGCTAATTCATATATAAGCTCCACCAAGGATGCATGGTGCAGAAAAGAAGCAGCCGTCCTGTGTGTGCTCTCCAAAGTGATTCTGTGCCCCAACGTAAAACTTGTGTTGAAAGGAAACGAAAGACGAAAAAGGTGATTTTTAATTTACTGTGTTATGGTGAGTTTTAGTATTGGGTAAATTTTTTTTTAACTGGCCCTGCGCAAGTAAATACGTTAAGTTAGTAAGTTTATCAGTTAATTCATATAAGTT
>NC_090752.1:23691659-23699159 GCF_036898095.1 Palaemon carinicauda
TAGACAAGATGATTGACACAGGACAGTTGGGTGTGTTAAATTTCCAACCATATTGATAATCCTCCTATGAGATTGAATTTAGTTTTCCAGTTGAAAGTTTTGTGATTGAGGAAACATAGAAGGAGTTTACTTTTTAAGATTATCCTTGTAATGCCATGATACCTGAAGAAAGGAATGATTTATTGATTTAGAGTTGTCTGGCGTCGTGATATTAGAGGTAATTGGCACAGATATCCTATGTAAAGAAATAATAAAGTGAAAAATTACTGCTCCAATATGTATTTACATCCATTAATATAAAGCAAAAATATTTTATTTTAAAGAAGATAACCATATAAAATCAATTTAGAATATATTACTAGAATCATAAATTAGATGCTCTCT
This sequence comes from Palaemon carinicauda, assembly GCF_036898095.1. Classification (NCBI taxonomy): domain Eukaryota; kingdom Metazoa; phylum Arthropoda; class Malacostraca; order Decapoda; family Palaemonidae; genus Palaemon; species Palaemon carinicauda. The sequence continues at coordinate 23,692,044 of NC_090752.1, forward strand.
AGGAATTGCTGTAAGAATATACATTAATGGACACAGGATACGGATTTCTGAAAGAAATTACTTTTTGTTTAGTGGTCATGTCGGAGGTTTCACTACATTGTATTGGTATAATTTTATGCTTTGCCTAAAAACTTTGCAACATTGAAATTGTTTGCATTTGATTTACAGTTCTTAAAATATTTTATTTTTCCTTGCTTCTTTTCCTCACATATTTTCCCTGTTCGGGCACCTGGGCCTGTAGCATCCTGCTTTCCCATCTAGGGCTGTGGTTTAGCAAGTATTAATAATAACTTCTTTATTCTGGTACTCAGGACAATTATTATCAAGTTTACAGTTGATACAGTTAACAATTGAAATCATTTTGTGGAGAAGAGCAGCTGTCACATAGTTTGGAGTGTTTACAATTATGAGATTGGTGGCAGACTCATAGCAGTTATAGCATTGCAGAGGCTCCGGTTTGAATCTACCATTAACCATACACTATTTATTGTTTTTATTAAAATTATTACGTAATACTGAATCCTCAAAGATCATGATGATTATCGTAGTTTTAGAACTTTATATACTCTCCACAAACTTGTAGTACATAAATCTAACATTTCCTCATAAAAAAAAAAAAGTCTGTACAGATTTCAATTAAATAGGATTTCTAGTGATGACTGAAATCTGTATGGAGTTTGCTGGAATCATATCATCTCCACTTATTTTCATATGAATTAGTATATATGATTGCATCTTACATTTTTCATAAACTAAAACCGTGCTTTTCACAATATAAATAATATGTCTAGATTGGACAATTCTTACCTTCTTTCGTCAGTAATTAAAAATCTAAAATAATCATATTATTTCTCTTTTATTCTAGCAATTAGCTTCATTGTGGGCTTTGATGATCTTTGATAAAGGATGATTCCTTACTTATCATTTGAGTCCAAAGACTACTATGTATAAAAACATTATTGAGTTCCCTCACAATAAGCTGCTTCAATTTCGAGTCAAGCTCTCGCATCATTAATCAGATTATTTGGTGCAAATATTTCATCGTGTTAATATCGAATAACCATACATTCCTTTTTATATTGTCTTTATGCATATTTATCTTCATTCCCTTTATTTTCCAAATGCTTTACTTTGAAAATTAGTAGGTTTAAGTCTGTTTCCATGGGAAGTCCAGTTAAACGAAAAACTATAAATTTACTTTTGGTATTCGTTGAATTTGCTGCACAATTGTCTCTTCGTTACACACACGGAATATTTTGTCACACTATCTTTTTTGACTGCTCGTAATTCATAGTTGGCAACTTTTTTTCCTATCATCTACTTAACACACCATTTATTTATGTATCAAAATTTATAGTATTATTCATATTAATGAATATCCATATCGTTAGTTCAAGCTGTTATTTAATGCATGTTGTAACAGAGATGACCTATCATTTAATTTTGTAATGTTAATACTCATCATTCGCATTGAGAATTTACACAAAAAAGGGTATTTTTGGGGTACTCTCAAAATAGTTTGATCTAAGTCTTAAACTTTTATAATTTCCTTATTTCAATAATACATATCATATTCTTCTTGAATTAATATCACTCAGGTATGAGGGTTTCAAGCTTCTCAGCAGTGATTACAGATTTATCCTGAACCAACAGATGGATTATGTTTTAAATGATAATAAATCAATTAGCCTTTACGTAATGGGGTGTGTAAACACCCCGTGATGACAATAAAGAGAACCAGCTTCCAAACCTCTACTAGCTACCCTACCTTAGAGGGATAGTACCACCATAATTGCAATGGCTGAAGCGTCAGCTAAATCTACTTGATGGAGCTGAGACCATTGAAATAACTAGGAGGAAAACTGGGCAGAATACCTAGAGTCTTACATCTGAAGACTAGCCCACCCCTGGAATCATGGGCCAACTCTTTGGGGATTGACTGACCTATCAATATGAAAACTTTCACATCTCAAGTGGTTCAAACCTACCGTTTGTTTAAAAAATAGACCAAACCTGATCAATGAATCCTTCCCCCAGTAATTTTCACAGTTAAAAAGAGGAAGAAAGATGGAGTAACACGGTCGAAGAGACCTGGCAGACTAAGGAGGAGGATATATTGATAATAAGTCATAGAAAAATTTTTGAATATATTTTGATTCAAACTGAAATAAAAAGATTCCTCGCTTCAAGAGCCCTCTTGCCCAACAACATGAAAAATAATGTTCCTTGCTGAAGTCATGCAACTATGTCATGTCACTCTCACATTAAAAAGATGCATACAGAAATTTATAATGCAAACCAGTAAGGTTTCTATACTTCTCATATAATTCTTTTCATTTCATTGCTTTATGCGCTAGAAAATTAAATACAGCAAAAATACCTTTTAGTACCGAGGTATCAACTGTAGGACAACTGTGAAACTTAGTCTAGTCATCCATTTATGGCCAGTTAAAAGACCCCGTAACTCTCTAGTGGTAATATCTCAACGGGTGGCTGGTGCCCTGGCCAACCTAATACTCACGAACCTTTTGTAATAAAGTGAAAAAAAAAACCATGTTCCGATGTCTCATTTTCCGTTGACATGAGTCATTTTGGTGTTAGGTGTACAAATACGTCTCTTTGTGTATGCTGCGAGTGAAGTTGTTTTATGAGACGGTAAAATAAATGTTCGAGATGCCTACATACACAAGAACTAAAATTACAGACACTGCTACTGCAGGAGACGAAAACGAAGGAGCAGTCGGTTATAGTGATGAAGAATATAGACAATAACAACAAACAAAGGACTTAGAAAATAGGTTGAATAACCCAGCAGAGTTAATGAACAGATTCTTAGTTGAACGAGAAGAGGACCGGCGCGCAACCACAGCATATCCGAGAGTGACAACAACGGACGTGGTAGAGCCGGTACTGGGACCTCCATCGGTATCCCCAACCTCACCCCTGCAGTATTATGGAGCTGAGGCATTGCAGGCGAGGTCATTGGCCCGTGCCCCATATATCCTAATGGCTGGCTAGGAATGCTAGCAGTTAGGATTAACCTACCAGAAAAATCCATTCGAGCGGTGATCGACACAGGAGCCAGCGTTTCACTGATTGAAAAAAAAGATCCTCCTCAGACCCACTACAGTCAGCGGCATCCATCATCCTCGACATGCCAGGAGGAAATAAAATACCCGTAAGCCATACAACGATTGCCAACTTCAAGGTGGGATCTGTGAAGTTTACTCATGATTTTTTTGTCTTGCCAACCTTTTGAATTCGAGGCTTTATTAGGAATTAATTTTATAAGCACTAATCAAGTTTGCATTTTTTGGGGAAAAAATACAATAGCAGTGAAAGCAGGAGGGTGTATTTTGCTGAGAGAGAAGTGTTGTCTCCCCAGACACTTACAAGTATATCAGTGACCCTGTGTCAACCTCTTCCGGAAGGAACCAAGGTCACTGTTATATTGCATGACAATTGGGCGCATGTAGTCTTAGAGGGCTTATCAGAAATAAAGAGAACAGAGCTGATATGACGATAGTTAATTTGTCAAATAAAAGAGTTGTGTTAGGAAGTGATTCTATGTGTGAATTAAAGTTACCTGAAATTGCTAATAATGGGATCTTGGGAGCCACAACTCATGCCCGCACATATCAACACCTCAGAATTTGTTTATGCAAGCGTGAAAACTATGTCCGTCAGAATATCATCCTGTAGTTAGTTACATTTTTAATAATTATTCCGATGTGATTACAATTGGAGACGAACCACCCGGGAGGATAGATCGATTTCCCTTTCTCATTGAAATTGGGCAGGCAGGGCCGATCAGGTCAAGCCCCTATAAGGTACCAATTCATTTCCAGGGAGAGATAGAAAGGGAAATTAGTAAATAAAGGGAACACAGGATAATCGCGGAGAGCATATCCAGCTGGGCTTTTCCGATTGTAGCTGCTGGAAAAAAGGATGACTAGGTAAGATTGTGTTTTGATTATGGGAAGTAGAATGCAGTCACTAAGGATAATGCATATCCATTGCCCTCGATTGAAGAATTACTTGTGAAGGTACAGAATAGTAAATATTTTACAACTATTGATTTGAAGTCTGGAAACTATCAAATACTCATTCAGGAAGACAGTAAATGTAAAACGGCATTTATAGCTAACGATCAACTATTTTAGTTTAATTTTCTTCCTTTTGGTGTTAAAAATACTCCAAGTCATTTCTCTAGAGTAATGATGGTGGTTTTGTCTCCCTAAATTGTTCTTGTTTATTTAGACGATATTATAATTACAGGGAGAACGGCCGAAGAACATAATAATAATATTTGTAAAGTTTTAGAAGCATTGGTATGAAAATAAATTTGACAAAGTGCAAATTTTTCTGTAAACAGGTCGAATTTTTAGGTCATTTTAAAATCCCAGAAGGTATCTAACCCTGCTCCAGTAAAGTAGAAGCTATTAGAGACTTTCCCAGGCCACGTACCTCTAAGGAATTAGTTGGGTTTTTTGGGCTCACTAGGAATTACCGTAAATTCATAAGCGTTTTGGAGAGATCGCGAAACACTTAGATGCCTTAAAGAAACAAAAAGTAATCAATTGGCGAGTGGAAGAAGAAAGGAACTTTAACCATTTGAAACCTGCCTTAACTAGCAATGACTTCCTCGCATATCCTAGATTTGATCACCAATTTTTAGTGACACAGATGCGAGTAGCTTAGCTATTAGTGGCATTAAAAGGGGCAGAAAAGAATTTTAGTACATTCGATCAACAGGCTTCATCTATTCTTTGGGTTCTGGAGGGACATTGGTTCTTTTTATTAAGTCAGTCGATTGAGTTGCAAAGTGATCATTGCCACTTACGTGACTTATATTATAAAAAAAAATATTTCACATCTAGACAAGCAAGATGGATAGAAAGACTGTTAGAGTTCAATATTAAGGGTTTTCATCACATAGAAGGTAAAGCTAACAAGATAGCTGATGCCCTCACTAGAGGTTCAGCAATAGGAATAACATCTAGAGAACAAAAGAGGAACGAAGAACGTATCCAAAATACTGAAAGCCCCCATCGAAAATTGTGCTTACGAGAAGAGTAGAGGGGAATTTTGTGCATAGGTAGTTCTTCCTCCCTCTTTAATTAATCAAGGCATCCATATTGTACATGCATGTCTGTAAGCCAAGCGTATAGTGATTGATAGAACATTAAGGAGAGCACGTGAATTCTTCTTTAAAGCACTGTACCGGAGGCCAGAAAGTGGCCTGTGATTCCTGTCAAATTTCATGGGGTGCATATGGATGTGGTAGGACCATTTCCTACTGGTTAACACAACATGAGTGTATATGTGTATTTGTGGATGCATTTACTCAGTACACTCATAATTACGCAATGCTGGATAAATCAGCAAATTCATTAGCCCAGGCACTGTGCTCTTTCATTACTAGGTTTGGTTGCCCAAAAATTTTGATGGTCTCGAGTGTATAAATAAGGTGGTGTAATCGGTCACAGACTAGATCAAAATTGAACACTTTTCAGTGGCTGCATATAGGCCTTCAGCTAATGTGTTAGTGGAATTGCATAATAGGGAAGTAGTGCGAATTTTACATTACTTACTGGTTGATGACCCCCTTCATTGGCACGCTATCCTTCCTACAGTTGAGCTACCTTTGAACATTGCATGTAATGGTTCGCTCAGGGACACGACTTTCTTTTTAGTGTATGGACAGGATCCTGTGTTACCATATACGGAACTGATTAATTTGTAACAGTTGCCAAGTTATTCCATTGAGCAATTGACGAGAGTAATGAACACCACTGAAAGGTTTTTTAAAAGAGGTAATGAAAAACACAGCTCAAGGTATGATGGTCGTTTCAAAACAGCACTGGTAAAAGTATTTGTGGGCAATCGTATGTATTTGAAATGATTACAACCTAGGAAACACAAACTAGAGCCAGCGTATTTGGGTCCGTACCGAGTAAAGATGGTTAGATGTAACAATATAGACATACAAAGCATTACTGATGGCGCAGTGTCTGAACATCATCAAGTACACATATGTGTGTTGCCTGAAGAGGTAGTTTTCAAAAGTGTCAATCAGAGTGCACTTACTTATCCCTGCATACATGACATCCCTCGAGTTGATGAGTAGAGTTTTTTTTTTTTTTTGCTGTTGTTGTTGTTTGAACAGGACTTATTTCTTCTTTTGACATGTTTTAAATAAACTTGATGATAACAATGTGTTCTTATGTTGGTGCTTAATGTATACATAAAATGTGGTAATTTTGCTGAGTGTAGCAGTATGTATGACATACTGCTGAGTGAACCTAAAAATAATCAAATGTTTAATAGGTCAGGTGAGAGCCGCCAGACGGGTGCTGTATTGTTTATATATTTATATGATTCCTGGTTGCTGGGGCCAGGGCAGTTCCCGAAGTGCAAGTGGCTGCGGGATTAAAGTTCAGCCTTGAGGAAAGTCAGTATTAAAGAATGTGTAGATGTGAATACCTTATACTTAAAGTTATGAGAGAAGGGCGGGTAGATGAATGATTTTCTCGGGAAAACGGCTAGTGGCCACCGGTTGATAGTTGCAAGTGCAAGTGTAGTAGTGATTTTAAAAAGTGGCGAAACGGAGGTGGTGAGTTGTCTTGTGAAATTGTGCCGTGAACACGGACAAGTAAAATCAAGGGATTAAGGAATATCTATTTCTACCTCTGTCCCGGCCGAAAAGGCCTGTATTGCCCGCAACCAGAGGTAGGTTATTGATGAGGTTGTGTAATACAGATGTTGGTATGATTTTTCTTTTCACTTTTGGTATTCTGTATTTTAGTTGCAGAGGTCATAAAAAGAAATGAGTGAGATTACTTATATTGTTTTGTGTAAATTTTTACATGCAATATTTATTTTTGTGGAAGATGTGTTATTTTTGGGGTTATTTCTATGTATATACTTTATGAAGGATTTCTGTTTAGTATATGCTATGCCTATTCCGGGTCAGAGTGGCCCTCCATGAGGGCGAGTGCGCACCTCCTCCCGGAGTGAGGAGCTTGGGGAGGAGGTAATGTGTTTATACGTCGAGGTTAATGAACTCTATGATCATAGGAATTCCACAAAACCTGACAATTCAGCACGTTGCAG
>NC_090752.1:23704159-23721659 GCF_036898095.1 Palaemon carinicauda
GTCAAGGGATGCTGCCAGGGAAAAGTTACAATCCTGGGTGAGTGGTTTTCAGAAAAACACCTCAGGCCCCTACTTTCCAAATGAGAAGATGAGGGCCTACCTTTTCCCTAAAGCATCGGCTGATACAATCCTCCCTCAGCCTGAGGTGGAGATACCAACTGCCCAGAATCCGGTAGATTCTGAAGTCTCGGCCCCCCTTCAAGACATCCAATTGGACGATAAGATGTCGGAGGTGTCGGATTCTACCGAGAAGGACCTTCTAGGAGAAGGTCAGGAGGAGGAGCTGTCCCAGGCTCCTTAAGTAGAAGAGGAAGAAATCAACGAGGTGTCGGTTACATCGGTTCCGGACCCAGAACCTGTTCCCTCTACATCGTCTGCTATCCCAAATGAACTGGGAAGGACTCTTTCTTCCATTGTTGAGATGATCCAACAAATTCAAAGGAAGAATGATGAGAAGGAAGCTGCAATGAAACTGCACGTGGGCCCCAGAAGCGGCTCAACGTAAAGGATCTTCCTTTGTGCTCGGATACCAATCCTTGGAGGTATGCCGAACACATGCCAATGACAACAGGGAAGATCGTGATTTCAGAAAAGTTGGGAGCAATTCCCCTGGAAGAGGTGGAATTTTGGCCCAACAAAGATTCTTATCCGGACTGCTATGTCCGTCTTAGGAAGGAGCCAGCCTCAAAGGAGGAGACGGAGCCGAAGGAGGTCATAGTTTTTTACCATAGTAAAGCTCAGGCATTACTAGCGAGCTCGATGAAAGAGAGGGGCTTCACTAACTTAAAGGTGCCAGCCTTGAGTAAGAAGCTTCCCTCCTTTGTGGCCTATCCTACCAGAGCCTTTCCCTTCATGGAAAAGGGATATAAGGCAGCCTTAAAGGCGGTGGAGGCAGGGAAACCATGCCCCTCCTTGGAGGAGTGCAAGCCGTTATCTCTGACCTTGCCCTTGGACCAAGAAGACTGGAAGGACGTACACCTTACCTTCTCAGTCGGGAAGCTGGAAGCTGATATCGCTGAATGTCAGTTTGGTGAGGAACTTCCAAAACTGTCGGAGGTTCTCTTGCGTAGAGAGCAAGAGACGAAGGAAAGGCTTGCGGCATCGATGTCGTTGCAAATGACATTAGAAACGATGGCAAGTGACCCCAAGAACCAGGACATGTACATGGTAGTGGCCAAAACCCATCTGGCCACAGTTACAAAGGATCTCTATAGCTTTATTAAAGCTAGGAGAGCCTGTAGAGAGTTCGTGTTCGCCTCGGCTGCGGTGAGGCACGAACCGAGGAGACTGATCTCCTCTCGTATCTGGGGTAAAGACCTCTTTCCCAGCAAAGTGGTTAAAGAGGTAGTAGACAAGGCCGCCACAGAGAATAGGAACCTTCTCAAAAAGTGGGGCTTAGATCTTAAGAGGAAGTCTTCTCCGGATGAGGGTCCCCAACCCAAGAAGAAGACAAAAAGGCCTAGGCCATCCTCTCGGCCAGCTAAACCTTACCGACAGCAACAACAACAACAACTTCCTGTGACCGCGGTGCCTCAGATATTAGCACAACCTTCAACCACGTAACAGCTGGTACCTCAACAAGTGGCGAAACAGTCGCCAGTTTTTAACCCAGCCTTCGAAAGGCAGACTTCTTCCTCTCGTTCGAAAGCTAGAGGAACAGCCAGAGGTTCTTCTAGACGCCCTTCAAGAGGAAGGGGATCCAGGGGAGGACGCGGTCAAGGAGGCAAGGGCTCAGGACCACAACAGCAGAAGTGAGATACTTCCATTAGGAGGGAGACTACAGCTATTTAGGGATCGCTGGACCTTCGATCCCTGGGCCCACAGCCTAATAAAGAATGGACTAGGTTGGAGCTGGAGCAGTCCTCCTCCTCAATTTCCTCAATTCTCCCAACACTCAACCACCGTTCTGGAAGAATATGTCCGAGAGCTCTTAGACAAAAGAGTAATCCGGAAAGTTAAGTCCATAAAATTCCAAGGAAGGCTGTTTTGTGTTCCAAAGAAGGACTCAGAGAAACTCAGAGTCATTCTAGACTTGTCGCCACTCAACTAGTTCATAGTGAACTACAAGTTAAGAATGCTCACACTTCAACACATAAGGACCCCTACTGCCCAGAAGGGCATATACTGTCTCTATAGACTTGTTTGACGCTTATTAGCATGTTCCAATTAATCGTCACCTCTCCTCCTACCTAGGCTTCAAGTTTCATAGAAAACTTTACGCCTTCAGAGCCATGCCTTTCGGGCTAAACATAGCCCCAAGGATTTTCACGAAGCTCGCGAACGCAGCCGTCCATCAATTACGCCTAAAGGGGGTCCAAGTAGTAGCCTACTTGGACGACTGGCTGTTGTGGGCAGCATCCAGGACAGAATGCATGCAAGCTTCTAAGATAGTGATCCAGTTCCTGGAACATCTGGGATTCAAGATCAACATCAAAAAGTCTCGACTTTCTCCAGCTCAAAAATTTCAGTGGTTGGGAATCCACTGGAATTTGGAGTCACAGCGACTTTCCATTCCTGGTAAGAAGAGGAAAGAAATAGCAGGATCTGTCAAGAGACTATTGAAATCAAAACGGATATCAAGACGCGAACAGGAGAGAGTGCTGGGCTCTCTACAGTTTGCTTCGATAACAGATCCAGTGCTAAAAGCACAGCTAAAGGATGCAACAGAAGTCTGTAGGAAATACGCATCAAACGCGCGAAGAGATCTAAGACCACTACCGACTCGACTGCGAACGCTTTTCAAGCAGTGGTCCAATGCCAAGCAGTTGAAGAAATCAATACTTCTTCAACCTCCTCCCCCGTCAGTAACTGTCCACACAGACGCTTCAAAGGAAGGCTGGGGAGGTCACTCTCATCAGATGAGAGTCCAAGGAGCTTGGTCCAATCTTTTCAAGTCATTTCACATCAACTTTCTAGAAGCCATGGCAGTACTTCTGACATTAAAGAAAGTATCTCCTTGCCACTCGACCCACATAAGACTGGTTCTAGACAGCGAGGTGATAGAGATATGCCTGAATCAACAAGGGTCGAGGTCACCTCAAATCAACCAAGTGATGTTGGCCATATTCCGTTTGGCGAAAAGAAGAAATGGCACCTGTCAGCAGTTCACATTCAATGGTTCCGCAATGTGACAGCGGACGCTCTATCTAGGTTTACACCTATAGAGTCAGAATGGTCCCTTGACGCAGGATCGTTCTCCTTCATCACGAGTCAAGTCCCGGAGCTGCAGATAGACCTCTTTGCGACGAAAGACAACAAGAAAATAGATCATTACGTGTCCCCATACGAGGATCCGCTAGAGGAGGCAGTGGACGCTATGTCCCTAGACTGGAAGAGATGGTCCAGTATTTATCTGTTCCCTCTGCACAACCTCCTTTTGAAGGTCCTCAATAAGCAGAGATCCTTCAATGGGAAAGCAGCAATAGTGGCCCACAAGTGGCAAAATAGCGTGTGGTTCCCTCTGGCATTGGAACTACGACTAAAATTTGTACCGCTACCGAATCGATCCTTTTCTCAGCGAGTACAGAAGTCAACTGTCTTCGCTTCATCACAGAAAACACGAAACCTACATCTCATGATTTTCTCTCCTTAAGCGATGAGAAAAAGATTCGGTGTTAAAAGTCAGTTTAGACTTTTGGAGGAAACCAGAAGACATTATGAGGCTTCAGGGAAGAAACAGATATCCTTTTTCAAGGCGAAGAAACCAAAAGAAATCTCGACAGATTCCTATTTATCATTCTTCATTCACCTTCATGAGCAAGGTTTAGCAGCCAACACAATTCTTTTGTTCAAGCCTGCCTTGCCAGGACAGATACCATATGCCTTACAGGTCGAACTTTCTAACGACGTTCTTAATGAACTACAAAGGCCCATGCTAGGCTTAGCCCTTCAGCGCCTCCAAAGACCCTTTGCATGGTCATTAGATATGATTCTTCACTGTGTATAAATGATGAACAATGAGGAATGCGCTTAGAAGGTTTTGAATTTAAAGTCATATTTCTGCTTGTACTCGCTTTGGGGGCCAGAGTTAGTGAAATAGTGGCTCTCTCTAGAGAGAAGGCCATGTCCAGTTCTTGGAGGGAGAACTGAATCTATTTCCAGACCCAACGTTTCTTACCAAGAACAAGCTACCCACCAACAGGTGGGGTCCCTAGAGAATCTGCCCTCTGAAGGAAAATGCATCTCTATGTCCAGTGGGGTGCCTAAAGGTCTATCTTCATAGAACTTCAGACTTTATGGGAGGACAGCTGTTCAGAAGAGAAATCATGGGTTCAAAGCTATCTATAACTAAGGGCGAAAATCACCCGTGTTATTCGCAGAACAAGCTACCCACCAACAGGTGGGGTCCCTAGAGAATCTGCCCTCTGAAGGAAAATGCATCTCTATGTCCAGTGGGGTGCCTAAAGGTCTATCTTCATAGAACTTCAGACTTTATGGGAGGACAGCTGTTCAGAAGAGAAATCATGGGTTCAAAGCTATCTATAACTAAGGGCGAAAATCACCCGTGTTATTCGCAGAACGGATCCAGACAGTACACCCGTTAGTCATGATCCGAGGAAAGTTGCCTCTTCCATAAAATCTCTTTAATTATATGGAATTTGAACATCCTTGTTCGTACACCGGCTGGTAGTCATCCAAGGTGTTTTTTATGCACTATGCGAAGCAAGTGGAGTAACTTAAGAGGTCTGTGGTAGCAGCAGGTAGAATTCTTTAACCTTCTGTTTTAAATCTGCGAGGAACAGTGTAATTAATTTGGGACGATTAATTAAGAGGGTGCATGTGTAGTCACTGTATGTTACTACACACTGAGCGATGGGCCACGAAAGTGTCCTTACGAACTGTTCCATTGACGTCGGTGAACTATAGCATAATACGGACACTTGTGCCAAGCGTTTCTTAGGCTACTGTAAATAAACAGTATACAGACTGTATCAATTTTATTAATAATTCAATTGAAGTGGCAAATCTGTTTCCTGGTAGAAGGAACAATTTTTTTCTGTTGACTGTTTTCTTTATGCTTTAATGCATATCATCCATATTTTATAAATTTTATAAATGTTGATCTGATATGTATGTTTATTAAATTTTAATAAACTTATTCGCCCACACTCATTTTATTAGAAATGTGCGAAGCATTAAGATTAAAATATGGATATTTATTATCATGGTATGTCTTTTAAGATTGTTCCCTGATTCAAGCATAAGTCCACTCACTCTAAACCTTCCTTAGGAAGGGTTGACGTGGTACCCTAACGGGATAGTGTCAGAGATGCAAAATTTGTTCCTATGCAGATACAACTGTTATCCAATAGTTAATAAGAATAGTCACATTGGAGAAGATGTCACAAATTCATACTGACATTGGTGACTCTTATACAAAGTTTGCTTTATAATGTATAGGGCGAGACCACTATACAAGCTTGTCATTTTGTCATCCATAGTTATTATGTACTCCTCGAGACTTTTTTCAGAGTCTAGTACGACTCTTCCCTGTAGGGGGCAGGAAGCACTAACATAGTTCATGCTTCGAATGATGTATGACGGTAATATCATAGGTCTCTAGGTCTAGACGGACCAGGAAAATACTCTCTTGAGAGTACGGCACCAATTGAGAATCCGCAGATACAGTAATGCTCTGGTAAACTTCCATCAGGACGACATGGTCTGAGCCCAAAAAACAGATTTTGAGCGAAGCGAAAAATCTATTTTTGGGCGAGGTAACCATGTCGTCCTGATGGACCCCGCCCTTCCTTTTATTGTAAAAGGGCATATTGACCCCTCCCTATAATACAGTATCCACCTTCTTCAGATACGCACTGGAAACGGAATGGAAGAGATGCCTTATGAGCGGCTCTCTTTTCATTCTCGTTTCAGATTCTTGTCACTGTAACCCCTCGAAGCGTTAATACTATTCGGGGTGAAGATAGCTATGTGACGTGTCAAGAATACGTCTTCTGATATTATGCGATATCCCTGTGAGATTATTTAAGGATATTCGCTCCAGGAGTTAGAATTCTGGATACCTTAAGGTAAATTCTCTGGGGAATATCACTGTAGTCAAATATACCCAAGGAAGCTACCTTTTAGGAACTTCCATCAGGACGACATGGCTACCGCACCCAAAAATAGATTTTTCGCTTCGCTCAAAATCCGTTATATATATATATAATGTATGTGTGTGTGTGTTTATATATATATATAATATATATATCTATATCTATACTATATCTATATACATATATATATATATATATATATCTATGTATGTGTATATATATATATATATATATACATACATGCATATATATATATATACATACATGCATATATATATATAATATATATATAAATATTATATATTATATATATATTATATGTATTATATATATATACATATATATGCATATATATATATATATATATATAATATATATATATATATATACATACATATACAGTATTTATATGCATATATACATATATATATATATATATGCATGTAAATATATGTATATTTATATATATATATATATATATATGCATATATATGTATATATACATATACCGTATATATATATATATATAAGTATATATATAATGTATATATATAAATATATGTAAATATATAATGTATATATATAAATATATATATTATATATATATTTATATGTATACATATATATATATATATATATATATTTATATGTATGTATATAAATATATATATATATATATATATATGTATATATAAATATATATATAAATATATATATATATATATACATATATATATATATATATATATAAATATATATATATATATATATATATATTTATATGCATATATATACACATATATAAATATATATATATATATAATATAATACATATATATATATATATATATATACATATGTGGTTTTAATCGCTGGAAGTATGGAGGGCCTCCAAACATTAGTATCAAAAGTAAAAGCTGAGAGTGAAAAAGTGGTACTGTACCTAAATGCTAAGAAAACAAAGGTCATGAAGTGTCAAAAAGCCCCGTCTGATCAAGAAATCCTACTAGACGGAGTTGCCCTAGATAATGTCACTGAATTTACTTACCTTGGAGCAACTTTCACCAATAATGGAGACGACTCCCAAGAGATCAAAAGAAGAATTGGTATTGCAAAGAATGCAACCATCGCACTAAGCAATGTGTGGAAAGACAGACACATCACTCTAAACACAAAGAAGCGGCTTCTCAAATCACTTGTTTTCCCCATCGCATCATACGGCTCAGAATGTTGGGTTTTAAAAGCTACAGATCGGAAAAGATTAGAAGTTTTGAACTATGGTGTTACAGAAGAGTCCTTAGGATAAGCTGGATTGAGAAAAAGACTAACGTGGAAGTTCTACAAAAGATCAATATCGAAAAAAAATTACTTGACATTTTAGATGAAAGAAAACTAACTTTTATTGGACACCAGGTTCGGAAACACAGATACTCTGGAAAGAATGCTACTAATTGGATCAGTCTATGGTACAAGAACGAGAGGAAGGCCTAAAACTAGATTGAGTGACAATATCATGGAGATGTGCGGGCTAACGATGGTGGAGTTGGAAAGGAAGGCTCAAGACCGGAATGAACGGCCGTTCGACATACTTGATGATGAACCAGTCCTAAAAATATCCATTTCCTTTTAGCGAATTATGGCAGGATTTCATTCCATTCCCTTGTTTCGGTGCATTAGTGACTAGAGTCTGGTGCATGGAGGAACTCTCAGTTCATTCAGAACATCAGCCGTGTCAAGGGGATGGTTGTGATTCCCCCTGATCATCATGAAACATGGAAAGTCCTTTATATGTTCAGGAGATCTTGAGTGCACAATATTGATCTCAACTTCCATAAGCACATTGCAACTGTGAAGAACAGCAATCATTAACTCTACATAAAACTTTTTCCTAAAAAAAAAAAAATTCTTAAAAGCAAAATGAAAACAATAAAACAGTAAAAATAAAAACTATGTATAAAAAAACACCCCACAGGGTTACGTTAGTTTAACAGCTTTAGTTAAAATTAATTTTCCTGAACCAATCCATGCTGTATCAGTTGTTATGGTGATGTTTGTGAATACAAGGTTGAAATTTTTTTTTATGTAAGTTTCGATGTTTCTCCTTTTTTTATTTTATTTTTAGGGGGGGGGGGTAAATTTACTTATAACAATCAGTTTAATTACTCTCTTGTCTTTACCTGTGCATTGCAAAACTTGGGGAACTGGATGGAATTTTAGTTTTGGGGGGAAGGCAAATTAACATCAGATATCTAAGAAAATTCCCCTAAAACTGGGGAATGCATAAGTAAGGTCTAAACTCATGATCATATATATATAATATATATATATATACATATATATACACGTATATATATACATATAGCCTATTTATATATACATATATATACATATATATATACACATATATACATATACATATATATAATACATACATATACATACATACATATACATATATATACATACATACATATAACTTATATATACATACATACATATACATATATATACATACATACATATACATATATATACATACATACATATACATATATACATATATATATATATATATATATATATAAGTAGGGTTTAATTCACATATGAAATGCAAGCTAGACCATTTCCCTGTGCATAGTCCATTTTCGAGGTACCTATGAGAGAATTGATCTAGAAACTGGTCCACCTGTCTTCTTGAAAAAGATTTGGTACAGGCAAATCTTTATCAAGAGACTTTGGTGGTCCTCAAATCTTTATCAAGAGACTTTGGTGGTCCTCAAATCTTTATCATGAGACTTTGGTGGTCCTCTGGGCACTCTTGGACCTTTGGCCTCGAGTTATAACTTCACTAAGATGGATGTCACACTCAGCAAATCCTTCATATCAATGTGGAGTAATTTCATCAAATTAGGGTGAGGAGATGTAGTTGATTTTCATATTAATTTGAATTTCTATTTGATGTTAATATTTCCCCTAATCCTGAAGAACACACACAATATATATAACATACATACATACATACACACAAACACACAATATATATATATATATATATATAAATTATATATATATACATAGTATTTTCTCCCCTTCTTTAGAATCTCCGGCTTTGGTTTCCTGTAGGAAACACATTGACTCCAATATATATATATATATATATATAAAATATATATATAATATATAATATATATATATATATATATATTGGAGTCAATGTGTTTCCTACAGGAAACCAAAGCCGGAGATTCTAAAGAAGGGGAGGAAAATACAACGATTCCTGTAGGAAACACATCGACGCCAGATATATATATATATATATGTGTGTGTGTGTATATATACACAGTATATATATATATATATATATGTGTGTGTGTATATATATACACAGTATATATATATATATATATATACATATACATATATGTATATATATACATATACATATATGTATATATATTTATATATATATATAATACATATATATATATATATATATGTATATACATATGCATATATATGTATATATACATATATATATATATATATATACACAGTATATAGTTTGCGTTTGAGTGTGTATGTATTTAAAAGAGAGAGAGAGAAGAGAGAGAGAGAGAGAGAGAGGCGGGTGACTATAGTTTAGTATAGGCTATTATGTATATTCCTACATTATGGCTGATAAGCCTATATATGTATAGCCTACAGAATAACCCATCTATGATAAGGCATACAGTTTAGCCCATCTATGTATAGGCCTACAGTTTAGCCTCTATACGTATTGACCTACAGCATAGCCAGTATTTGTATAGGCCTACAGTATATGTGCAATGCACCTTTGCCTTTTATTGCATCGAAAAGTTCAAACAGAGCTTGACTTGATTCCGTGTTCGAAGCGTAGCAGACAAATTATCTCGTATAGAGGAACGAGAAAGATTCCAGCTTCTGCCTTTCTTCCGTGTCGTCTTTGAGTGCTCTTTGGGGAGCTTCATCTTCATCCTGTTTTCATCTTCATCCTGTCTGTCCTTGTGTTACGGGCTGCCAGACGCATGGAGGCCGTGGTCTGCTTAGACCGATCTAAATTCATCCTCGTTCGTCAAGGTCTCTGAAGAATTCCGAATTTCCGGGAGTCGATGAAGAGATTTTCGTTGATTGAGTTGAGGAAGAAGGCGAAGATCATCATTGCTCTTACAGCGACTGAAGAGCTGCAAGTCTGAAAGGATTCTGGAAGATGATCGAAAACCTTCAATGAGGCGTCGAAAAAAATTCAGCAAAGACGACTACAGCGGTTTTGAGTCTCCATGTAACCGAGGCCCTTTGCATCAATAGGCGCTGTAGGAGATGGTGATTAATATGTTCAATGTCGCTCTAATAAAAATCCTAATTCAGAAAAGCGTCTTTACTTCTCCTTTATGTTATCCTATTGTAAATTATTTTAGAGGCCGATTGTAGTAGACATCGACCTAAAAAAGATAGTTTCGTGATAATTTCTGTTGATTTGGTGGTAGTCAAAATAGGAATCATGAAAAATTAACAAAATAAATCTTTCGTCTGATCGCAAATCCGGCTGCGGGATTCCTGCTTCATCTTGAAGACATTCTCGACTTCTCCCAGAGTGTCTCCAGATCAAGTTGCATCTTTATTTTTTTCAAAATAGACCTAAAACAAGGTAGAGGAAAGCTATTAACAATGTGTAATACAGGTAATAAGTATTGTTGTTTTTGTGGAATAGCTTTTTTGAGTGATGGAGTTATAATTGCAATGGATGAAGTCTCTCCAGACAAGAGAGGCTTCGTAAATAATCTCGTTACTATATGGGAAGAGGCTCTGAAAGGTGAGAAAATAGACAAGAAAAAGAAAGTTGTTCTTGATGAAATTGAAGAGGGACTCGTGAAGAGGAAAATCAAGTATTTTGAAAAGATCACACGAGGCTTTATAAAGGAAGAAGACAATCTTCGTGAAAATATCATACCAGGAAACATAAAGAAGAAAAGCAGTCTTCCTGGACAATCTCCAGACTTGAGAAAAAATCTTGAAAAGAAAGGTAAGTACGCATTCGATATAGAAAACCTGGAACTAAAAACCCAAGAAGACCTCTCTCGAATGTACAATAGGATCAAACCGGCCAATTTCAACGAACCACCGGAATGCACATTAGGCAGAGATGGAAAACAAGAGCAAATGGGATTAGAAAGCTGTAACCAAAAATACCCTCAGCCGATGAACAAAGCTAAAGATGATGATTGGTGGGAATTTGCAGAAGGAATACTTCGCGAAAACACAAAATATGAAAGCATGATTAAAGAAATGAAAAGGAAAGGCAATGAACAACAACAAATAATTGAGGAAATGAATTCAAAGATAAGACAATTGGAGAAACAGCTAATTGAGGGGATGGGAGATGAGAGGCAATCGATGGAAGAAAAGAAACAAGAGGAAATAAATATTTTAAGAAAAATAATAGCAGAAAAAGACAAAATAGAGGAAAAAAACGAAGAGAGAGAGCAGGACAGTGAAGAGGAATTGCAAAAACAACAAAACAGTTATGAGATAGATGCAATTGAGGCGCAGAAAAATCGACAGGAAAGGCAACTAGAAAAATGTCACCAAGACAGAAAAAAAACAGGAAATGGAAATAGAAAGGCTAAAAAAAATAATATATGAACAGGATTTAAACAAGGAAAAAAAAATGCAACAACTGAAAATTCGTATCAGAGAGTTAGAAGACGACATCAATATCAAAGATTCCATTATACATCTACAGCACATTAAACTTGAAGGAAAGCAAAATAACACGACAAGAAAGCTCGAAGATGAATTACAAGCTGATTTTTTCGTCCTATTAGAAGCTGCTGTAGATAATAACCCACTAAGCAGAAGCCAACTCTTAGACATCATAAATGCTCATGAACTTGAAAAACATTTTGCCTCTTTCATTGACGAGAGTTCTTCAAGGACAAGTTCAACCTCTACGCGGTCCTTCACACAACCCCTCTCTCGTACTATTAACACGGATGAAGAATTTGAGACTATTGAACTAAGTGGTTACGGAAGTGTGGATTGGGGACTTGATGATGAAGAAGATGTACATAAAAGTGACAATTTAGTAAATACTTCGGGATTGACTACCTCACGCGTACCTGACTGGGAAACCACGAAAACCGGGGAAACTGAAACTACATTTTGGGATACCACTCATGATCTTGAGTCACAATATTCATCCGATCTTGAAGAGTCAGACACATATACCTCGGGGAAATCAATTTTTGATCAGCTCTTTGACAGTAATTGGACCTTTGAAAGGGGTACTACTTCCGATGTATATTATGAAATGACGCCAACCATGTTTACAAGTTCAACCTCTACGTGGTCCTTCCCACAACATCTCCCTCGTACTTTTAACACGGATGAACAATTTGAGACTCTTGAAATAAGTGGTTACGGAAGTGTGGATTGGGGACTTGATGATAAAGAAGATGTACATAAAACTGACAAGTTAGTAAATACTTGGGGATTGACTACCTCACGCGTACCTGAGTGGGAAACCAAGGAAACCTGGGAAACTGAAACTACATTTTGGGATACCACTTATGATCTGGAGTCACATTATTCATATACCTCAGGAGAATCATATAGTACATATGACTCTACTTGGGATCAGTTCTTTGACACTAATTGGACCTTTGAAAGGGGTACTACTTCTGATATATATTATGAAATGACGTCAACCATGTTTACATATGAGTAAGTAGGCAAAAGACAGAAAGTGATGCCAAACGTTTATGTTTTATCTTCACTTTAAATTAAGTTAAGTGAGACTTGTGGACCAGTACCTGGAAAATGGACTATATGCACAGGGACATGGTCTAGCTTTTTCTAGTCTGCTTGTCTCTTGATAAAGATTTGCCTGTACCAAATCTTTTTCAAGGTGACAGGTGGCCCAGTTGCTAGATCAATTCTCTCATAGGTACCTGGAAAATGGACTATATGCACAGGGAAATGGTCTAGCTTTTTCTAGTCTGCTTGTCTCTTGATAAAGATTTGCCTGTACCAAATCTTTTTCAAGGTGACAGGTGGCCCAGTTGCTAGATCAATTCTCTCATAGGTACCTGGAAAATGGACTATATGCACAGGGAAATGGTCTAGCTTTTTCTAGTCTGCTTGTCTCTTGATAAAGATTTGCCTGTACCAAATCTTTTTCAAGGTGACATGTGGCCCAGTTGCTAGATCAATTCTCTCATAGGTACCTGGAAAATGGACTATATGCACAGGGAAATGGTCTAGCTTTTTCTAGTCTGCTTGTCTCTTGATAAAGATTTGCCTGTACCAAATCTTTTTCAAGGTGACAGGTGGCCCAGTTGCTAGATCAATTCTCTCATAGGTACCTGGAAAATGGACTATATGCACAGGGAAATGGTCTAGCTTTTTCTAGTCTGCTTGTCTCTTGATAAAGATTTGCCTGTACCAAATCTTTTTCAAGGTGACAGGTGGCCCAGTTGCTAGATCAATTCTCTCATAGGTACCTGGAAAATGGACTATATGCACAGGGAAATGGTCTAGCTTTTTCTAGTCTGCTTGTCTCTTGATAAAGATTTGCCTGTACCAAATCTTTTTCAAGGTGACAGGTGGACCAGTTGCTAGATCAATTCTCTCATAGGTACCTGGAAAATGGACTATATGCACAGGGAAATGGTCTAGCTTTTTCTAGTCTGCTTGTCTCTTGATAAAGATTTGCCTGTACCAAATCTTTTTCAAGGTGACAGGTGGCCCAGTTGCTAGATCAATTCTCTCATAGGTACCTGGAAAATGGACTATATGCACAGGGAAATGGTCTAGCTTTTTCTAGTCTGCTTGTCTCTTGATAAAGATTTGGCTGTACCAAATCTTTTTCAAGGTGACAGGTGGCCCAGTTGCTAGATCAATTCTCTCATAGGTACCTGGAAAATGGACTATATGCACAGGGAAATGGTCTAGCTTTTTCTAGTCTGCTTGTCTCTTGATAAAGATTTGCCTGTACCAAATCTTTTTCAAGGTGACAGGTGGCCCAGTTGCTAGATCAATTCTCTCATAGGTACCTGGAAAATGGACTATATGCACAGGGAAATGGTCTAGCTTTTTCTAGTCTGCTTGTCTCTTGATAAAGATTTGGCTGTACCAAATCTTTTTCAAGGTGACAGGTGGCCCAGTTGCTAGATCAATTCTCTCATAGGTACCTGGAAAATGGACTATGCACAGGGAAATGCTCTGGTATTTTCTAGTCTGCTTGTCTCTTGATATAGATTATTCTAGAACTGCATTTCATATGTGAATTAAACCCTACATATATATATATATATATATATATATATATATATATATATATATATATATATATATATATATATATATATATATATATGGTGAATAACCAAATGATCATGAGTTTAGACCTTACTTATGCATTCCCCAGTTTAGGGGAATTTTCTTAGATATCTGATGTTAATTTGCCTTCCCCCCAAAACTAAAATTCCATCCAGTTCCCCAAGTTTGCAATGCACAGGTAAAGACAAGAGAGTAATTAAACTGATTGTTATAAGTAAATTTTACCCCCCCCCCCTAAAAGAATAAAATAAAAAAAGGAGAAACATCGAAACTTACATAAAAATGTTTCAACCTTGTATTCACAAACATCACCATAACAACTGATACAGCATGGATTGGTTCAGGGAAAATTAATTTTAACTAAAGCTGTTAAACTAACGTAACCCTGTGGGGTGTTTTTTATACATAGTTTTTTTTTTTTTTTTTTACAGTATTATTGTTTTCATTTTGATATTAAGAATTTTTTTTTTTAGGGAAAAGTTTTATGTAGAGTTAATGATTGCTGTTTTTTTTCACAGTTGCAATGTGCTTATGGATGTTGAGATCAAGATTGTGCACTTAAGATCTGAACATATAAGGGACTTTCCACAGTTCATGATGATTAGGGGGAATCACAACCATCCCCTTGACACGGCTGATGTTCTAAAAGAACTGAGAGTTTCTCAATGCACCAGAGAGATGTTCAACAACTACTTCAGACAAGGTATAAGAAATGTTATTTTCATGTGCATAAATCATCAAACTTCAAAGATGTCATAACAATTGAGCTTTGCTTTATACTGTAGGTACTGTGTTCTTTCCAGATAAAAATGATGAAGGGATTTTTGGGAAGACCACTAAATAAGTAGTTGATCCATACCTCACTGTTTTTAATTTATGAATATGTAAGAAAACTATTCATGCAGTGGTTTCATATGGAGCCTAAGAATAGATCAAGTACATTTTCTGATATTCTGCATAAATTTGTGTGTGTGCTCTCATCATGAAGGAGGTAACCAAAACAACTGCAAACTTATCATTTCCATGACCAAAACAACTGCAAACTTATCATTTTCATGACCAAAACAACTGCAAACTTTTCATTTTCATGACTACTTTTCAGAATGAGTTGGATGCATCATGAAAATGATAAGTTTGCAGTTGTTTTGGTCATGAAAATGATAAGTTTGCAGTTGTTTTGGTCATGGAAATGATAAGTTTGCAGTTGTTTTGGTTACCTCCTTCATGATGAGAGCACACACACACATTTATGCAGAATATCAGAAAATGTACTTGATCTATTCTTAGGCTCCATATGAAACCACTGCATGAATAGTTTTCTTACATATTCATAAATTAAAAACAGTGAGGTATGGATCAACTACTTATTTAGTGGTCTTCCCGAAAATCATTCATCATTTTTATCTGGAAAGAACACAGTACCTACAATTGTTATGACATCTTTAAAGTTTGATGATTTATTCACATGAAAATTACATTTCTTATACCTTGTCTGAAGTAGTTGTTGAACATCTCTCTGGTCAGACAGTGATTCTCACGTTATCCATCAATTATTAGATGGTACATCCTTGATAGCCAATTATAAAATGAAGTTTTTTTTTTATCTTTTTAATAAGTTAAATTACATATTCTTTACAATCACAATATTTACAGTATAATTACATTTAATTGCATTTTTCTATAAAAAAAAATCCATCTAATTTAACAATTTACAACATCACATCTTGATTTTAATTTTTAGTTACTCAAAAACAATAATTTATATGAAGTAGTAAAAGATTGGTTAATCTTCGAACAATAGACTTATACCACTAAGATACGTCTAAATATAACAAGGACGAAGTTAAAAAACTAAATCCAATTAGCAATCATCAACTACAATCAACGGCCGCATTTTGGTTAACCTACACGCCACAAAAAGCACCAGAAAATGTAAAACCCATGACAAGAGTAAGGGAGTATAAGTAAACCTGAAGTAGTTTGCTCCGACAGCCACTGTGGTTCATTGTTCATTGTTCCAACAGCTAACCGTCATTATCATTTGACTCGTTTTCACATTACCATTATATTCACCGGAATGCTAAAAATTATATCGGACACAAATGGCTATTTACAATTTCTACTCTAATTCAAAATGTTATAATGTCAATGTGCATTAAGTAATATAAACAAACAAAAGTTTTATAATAAAAAAAAAAAAAACATCTTAAACCAAATCTCTCAGGTCCTGTAAGGCACAGGGCTTTTCCGCGTGTAACAGGACCAGGAAAGCAGCTCTCAAAGTAAGAATAATTTATTTTAATAAAACATGTTGACCCTGGAAAACATGGTGGCAGCTACAGTCTGGGCTTGTTATTCTGAACTGGCAGTTACAACTACAGTTTATTAACTTCTATGTAACAAACATATATATATATATATATATATATATATATATATATATATATATATATATATATATATATATATATATATATATATATATATATATATATGGGCCTACACATATACATAATTTGTGTATATAACACACACACACACACACACACACACACACACACATATATATATATATATATATATATATATATATATATGGGCCTACACATATACATAATTTGTGTATATAACACACACACACACACACACATATATATATATATATATATATATATATATATATATATATATATATATATATATATATATATATATATGCCTTTACTCATGTCTGGTGTTTAGCCAGTTTTCATAACCATGCTATCCAACTCCGGATTGGTGATGGTGTGAAGACTTGTCTGATCGCTCAAAGCAAACCAACCTAGTATGGGTAGCCATGTCTAGTACAGCTTTGCTGATCATGGTGATACACAATGTTTAGGTACCCCTAATCATATATATATATATATATATATATATATATATATATATATATATATATATATATATATATATATATATATATATATATATATATATATATATTATGGTAAGCTATGGTTAAATAAAAAAAATAGTTGAATAGAAAAATAAGTATTGTCATAAACAACCCTGCACCATATTTCATTTCTAAATTAAAGATTTAA
>NC_090752.1:23729159-23739159 GCF_036898095.1 Palaemon carinicauda
CCAAGGTCTTTAATTGCTTCCTTGTTTGTGATTGTCTCATTATTAGGTCCCTTGTATGCATACACCATTCCTTCTCTGTTTCCATAATTTATTGATTCGAATTTATCGGAGTTAAATACCATCCTATTTATCTCCGCCCATTCATATATTTTGTTTAGATCTCTTTGTAGTGAGTTCCTATCTTCATCACAAGTAATTTCTCTACTTATTCTTGTGTCATCGGCGAAACTTCTCACTACGGAGTTTTCAACATCACAGTCTATGTCTGAGATCATAATAACAAATAGCAGTGCAGCTAATACCGTACCTTGGGGCACACCAGATATTACCTGGGCTTCATCTGATTTCTCGTCATTTGCAACCACTATCTGTTTTCTGTTTTGCAGGAATTCTTTTACCCATTTTCCTATCTTTCCCACAATATTATGCTTTCTCATTTTTTTCTCCAATATGTTATGGTCTACCTTGTCAAAGGCTTTTGCAAAATCTAGATAGATCACATCTGTGTCTTTTTCATTTATCATATTATTGTATATGTTTTCATAGTGAGCTATCAGTTGGGTCTGTGTACTTTTTCCAGGTACGAAACCGTGTTGACCCATATTAAACAAATTATTTTTGACCAAATGGTTCATTATTTTCTTTTTTATTACCCTCTCATACACTTTCATAATATGTGATGTTAGACTAACAGGTCTATAATTGCTTGCCTCTAGTCTTGATCCACTTTTGAAGATAGGGGTTATATAAGCTAATTTATGTTTAACATATATCTCGCTCATATCTATACTCTGTCTTAGCAGTATTGCAAGTGGCTTCGCGATAGTGTTTGCAGTTTTTTTTAACAAAATCGCTGGAACTCCATCTGGTCCGGCTGCCGATCCATTTTTAATTTCGTTTATAGCCGTGACAATATCTGCTTCATTAATATCTATATCCGTTAGATATTCAACATTTTCTTCTCTCATTTCTGTTTCATTATTCTCATTCGCAATTCTTGGCGTGAACTCACTCTTATATTTTTCTGCTAATATGTTGCATATTTCCTTTTTTTCATTCGTTAGCCGTCCTTCAATTCTTAGAGGGCCTATTTCTATTCTCCTTTTATTCATCTTTTTTGCATAGGAGTAAAGTACTTTGGGGTTTCTTTTTATATTTTGAAGTGTCCTTTCTTCTAAGTCCCTTTTTTCATTTTCTTTCGACTGTATAATCTTTTGTTCTGCATTTTCTATCTTACATTTTATTTCCCTCATTTTCCACACATTTTTTTCTTTTGCAAGATTTTTCTTCCACTTTTTAATTTTCTGAAATAAGATTCTTCTGTCTCTTGGTATGCACGTCTTTTGTTTATTGTTTTTTTTCGGTACATATTTTTCAACAATTTTCTCCAGTATTTTGTACAGTATATCCGTATTTACCTGTATATTATCACTTATAAATACATTTTTCCATTCTTTATTCAGTTCTTCATTTATTTCTGACCATTTTATATTCTTACTGTAAAAGTTATATTTTCCATATCCTTCCCAAAGTTTTGTGCTTTTATTAATTCTGTGATCACTTGCTTTGGAATGAACTATCAATTCTATGACATTGTGGTCTGAAATTCCCGTGTTATACACTATTATTTCTTTAACATAATTCACCTCATTCACAAATACTAGATCTAGGACATTTTCCTTTCTTGTTGGAATGTGGTTTATTTGTTGCATATTATGTTCTAATAGCATATCTTGAAGCTTTTCAAATTGCCTCTTATCTTCTGCGCTACTATTACTATCTTTTTTATATGTATACATACAACCACTTTCTTCTATCCGTTCTTTCCAATCCACGAAAGGAAAGTTAAAATCTCCGGATAGGAGTATATTCCAGTCTTTATGGTTTCTACATATATCATCTATTTTTTCTATTATTATGTCAAACTCCTTAGTGTTTGGGGGTCTGTAAACTACAATATTCATTAGTTTTTCAAATTCAAATTCTACCGCAATCAATTCACATTCTGTGTTGCTGTATTTTTCACATACTTTTCCTTGATTTGTGTCTCTTCCATATACTGCGGTTCCCCCTTGATTCCTATTTTTTCTGTCTGATCTATAAGTTTGGAAACCCTTTATCTGGTCATCACTGCCAGTCTCTTGGGAATACCATGTTTCACTTATATTTAATATATCTATTTTTTCAATTTGGGTTAGTTCTTCTAAGAACTCTATTTTCCTTTTAGAGTTACTCGTGACTAAACCCTGTGCATTCATTACTATTATTATTATTATGGTTTGTGTAGTAATTCATTCAAATTACCCCTAATGAGTCAATATGGATAAATATCAACACAACATCGTGTTCAAATAGAAATAAATTTCTACCTCATACTTAGGATCGAACGCTAGCCCCTTCTAATGAAAGGCCAGGTCGAAACCAACCATGTCACGAGAGGCCATAAAAAATATCGGAACCTGACGCTACCCAGCTGTCTGAGGATTTACCTGGCGAGACATCGGTCTCTTACCAGCGAGTTTTCCCCGACTTCCCGGCCCACCACGTGACACAATTGGTAGTAATTCATTCAAATTACCCCTAATGAGTCAATATGGATAAATAACAACACAACATCGTGTTCAAATAAAAATACATTTCTACCTCATACTTGGGATCGAACGCTAGCCCCTTCTAATGAAAGGCCAGGTCGAAACCAACCATGCCACGAGAGGCCATAAAAGATATCGGAACCTGACGCTACCCATTTGTCCGAGGATTTACCTGGCGAGACATCAGTCTCTTACCAGCGAGTTTTACCCGATATCCCGGCCCACCACGTGACACAATTGGTAGTAATTCATTCAAATTACCCCTAATGAGTCAATATGGATAAATATCAACACAACATCGTGTTCAAATAGAAATAAATTTCTACCTCATACTTCTATGAGAACGACATTGCTATCTCGCCCAAAAATAGATTTTCCTACGTCAAATCCCTTGTTTGTACGATCACAATATTCCTCATGCCACAAAGAAAATATATTATACCTCAGGATATTCCACAATGAACAATTTCCTTGCAAAGTGTGGCCATTGTAACAAACACTTGGCCTAAGTCAAGATTTCGTTCGCTGCCACTGTATTGTAAAGGGCCAAACAAAAAGGTGTCTTAGCTTCAAGAAAAGGATCTTGTGCAACTAAAAATATCACAAACGTCGTCCTTGCTATAATAAGTCAGGTTTATCATATTTTATATCATTGACAAAAATCCAATAAAGAAATTATTAATGGTATATGGTTTAACTGATTACTGCATCATTATATCCGATAATCCCTAGTTATTTCATGAATTATCTACATGTTTTAAAAAAAAAAAAAGTCGCCCCGCTATTTTATGAGATCACTAATTATTTCTTGCATTACCTGAATTATAAACTTTAACTGTGACACACGCACACAAACACACACACACACACACACACATATATATATATATATATTATATATATATTATATTTATATTTATATATATATATATATATATATATATATATATATATATATATATATATACCTATATATATATATATATACACAGCGAGGGTAAAACATACATGATGCTATAAGCACAAATGCTCCAATAGTGAAAATAGCCCAATGAGGATAGGAAACAAAGATAAATAAAAAAATTTTAAATCAGCAACGAGACCTAAATAAATATTTTCTATATAATCTAGAATAACTTTAAAAAACAAGAGAAAGAGAAAGTAGATAAAATATTGTGCCCGAGTGTACCCTAAGGCAAGAGAACTATAACCCGAGACAGTGAAACCCCATGGTACAGAGGGTATGGGACTACCCAAGACTAGAGAACAAAGGTTTGATTTTGGAGTGCCCTTTCCTAGAAGAGCTGCTTACCATATCAAAAGAGTCTTTTCTACCCTTACTAAGAGGGAAAGTAGTTGATATACCTTACATATATATTTATTTATATAGAACAAGAGAGTATTAACTGGCTGTTATTAGTAATGTAACAAAGTGCTTGTTTAAAATAGACCAGTTTTATAAATATGTTAGTATATTGGGTTGTTGATCATTTACCAAAGAGCAGTTAACATTTACCTCTGGTTATGTAAATACTTCTATCAAGAGTCTGGATATAGATATTGTATTAACAGGATTACTGTAATTTCGGGCTAAAGGAAATAAAGAAGGTTTAAGGACAACGGTATTATCTCTTCAGTATTCCACCAAGTACAATTGGGATATAACAAATGGTAGCAGAGACGTCATCGAATCTCGGACCTGGACATCGAGATTAACAAGTGTTTCTTGTGATTAATAAGTTCCGAAAGTTTTGTGAAAATTTTTTTAAAATCTAAAATGCCAGAAAACATGGAGTAAAACACCCTTACCAAGGGGGGTGGAGGGGTCAACCATCAGCTATGTTTAGAAGAACCATGGAACTTGAACTTTTCCCGCCAAAAAGCTCCCCCTAAGATGATATGCGGAGTGTAAGGTTCCTCATGTAGGAAGAAGACAACAAGAGGTATTACTTATATTACCAGTATTACTTCTTCTATTGAAAAGTTGACGCTGGTTGACATACGTTGACGCTTCAAAGAACATTCTGAGTGAGAAGTTTTACACCCAAGAAAATTTACGAGACCTCTAGTATGCGTGTATTTTTTTTCTTATTATTTTCTAAAGATAAATCAAGTTAATATTTTTCAAATTTAAACATTTCGAAAATTTAAGCTGAAGGTTACCCCTGAAAATTCCCCTGGTGTTTAAGAAAAATTAAATTAAAATGGATGTTATGTACAGAGAAAGCATGGACTTGAACAAAGAGATTTGTGAAATTTGGTCATATTCAGAAAACCGATGGTAGTTTTTGTCTTTCATCATTGTAAAAATTGTGGAGGACCTTTGCTTGGTCACAAAAACGATGAAAAGGATTGTGACCCAAATAGGAAATGGACCCAGGATGAAGTAGATAGGATAGAAGATATTTTATCTGCACATGGAATGTTTTCTGTAAATGTGGCACGTATGGACACAAGAAAAACCGCTATTAAATGTGATACATTTAAAAAGAATTTCATGAACAGGATGGAAAAGGAACAGCATATCAAAATTATGCATAAAGATATTTCGACAAGTGTGGTAAAAGAAGGTGCTTATGATTTAATAGCAATCATTATAATGGGAAAAACTATTGGTGAAGCAATTGCCAAAGGATTGGAAGCTAAAAGATCAACACAGATTACTAAAGCGAAACCTCCTCCAATCTGGGTTGGTCAAACTTTTGAAAAGTTTTTTCAAGAAGTAGAAGCGTGGAATACCTCGAACAAGGATGATGATTTTACGAAGTATACTGATTTAGTAGAGAGCCTGAAGAAAAATACTAATGTTAAAGATTATGTTGTTTCTGTGCTATTGGATAAAACATCTGAAGCTCTAAACAAAAATGTAGCAGCAGTTTTGGAAATTCTTAAGCAAAGGTATGCAAAAACTACAGCTGAGAAGTGTATTGACATTCTCAAGTCAATCTTGGAATTTTCCGTAAAGGAAGAGGATACTAATGAAACTTACTGGGACAAGTGATCTGTGATTGTATGAGAGAGGAAGTTACTGTGCATTTGTATTACTTGTTAGGTGTTATGATGGTAGAAAAAGCATATAATCGGGGGAATATTAATGCAGAAGAGAAAAGAAGACTGATGGATGCTATGGAGACACATGATGGAACTGATAGGAGACCAAGAGAAGACAATGAAGTTTTTAATCTTCTAAAGATCGAATACAGAAAGTTAAAAATCGAAATAATAGAAATATTAGAACTAAATTTTCAGGATCATCTGAGAATTTGTCTTCGGTTCACTATGGCGAAAATAGAAGTAGATGGCAAAAATGGCAAAATTTTAAGCAAAGGCCTGATTTTTATAGATTTCGTAGATCAGATTCTAATCCAGGATTTTGGAGGACTCAGTCTGGAACATATAGGAGAGCTCCCTCGCGGACACCATCAAGACCAGGATCATCTTCGAGGCAGTCTTCCAGTTGTAGACAATACTCCAATGGTAGGCCATTTTCAACTGGAAGATCATCTTCTAATAGTAGGTCTGTGTCAAATGATCGGAAATAGCAGCAAAATTTGACAGAAAGAGTGATTAAGGTCGAAGAAAATGTAGCAAAAATCTTGGAAAAGATTGAAGAAATGTTGAAGAAAGGAAAGAATGTGAATTTTGTAAGTATGGAAGAAGTATCAGAGATCATTGATGTAGATATCAGCGATGTAATGTTTGCTAAAGAAGTTACCGAAGTAGGAGCTCTGATTTTGGATACTGGTTGTCCAAGTAGCTTAGTTGGAAAAAGTTGGCTAGAAAAATATCTGAAGAAGAATGGTATTAAGAAAGAAAATTTGCATAAAAGGAAATGTTTCCAAAAATTCAGATTTGGTCCAAGTAGAATATATGAAAGTAAGGAAATTATAGAAATACCAATAACAATAAAGGAATCTGAAAAATCTGATACTTTCAGAAGGATTTTGCTTGGAGCATTTGTGCTGGATGCTGAAAATGTGCCATTGTTGTGTGGTAGAAATACTATGAAAAAATGGAAAATGGATCTGAGTATGCATAGAGATAAAGTGACAATCAACGACGACACAACCCGTGAGTTCGAATGTATGTATACTGCAGGAGGTCATATGGTTCTTCAGCTGTATGAGGATAGAGCATTTTGGACTACAGACGCCACTGTATTTTACTTGAAGAAGGAAGTTGATATAGAGAGTTATGAGGTGAAAAAGATTCATGAAGTAACCAACCACAAGAATGAAAATCAACTACTTCATGCATATAGGAATGCAGGAAAACTTAATGAGAAAATGCGAGAAACAATAAAAGAAGTGTGTGAGAACTGCAATATATGTAAAAAATGCAAGAGATCCCAGGGCACTCCTAAAGTTGCATTACCAATAATTTCTGATTTTAATCAGATTGTAACCATGGACTTAAAACAATATGAAGAGACTTATGTATTATGGATGATCTGTTCCTTCACCAGATTTATTCAAGGAGCTGTTTTGAAGGATAAAACCACCGAGTCAGTGGTTGAATCTCTCACCACAGCATGGAACTGGAGGTTTGGGTTCCCTTCTCAAGGATACTGGGCAGATAACGGACCAGAGTTTAAGAACCACGAAGTTAACGAGTTTGCTTCAAAACTAGGTTTTGAAGTAAAGTTTGGTCCAAATTACTCACCCTGGAGCAATGGAATAAACGAACGTAACCATTATTCTGCAGATATGACAGTGAAGAAAATTCGATAGGCAGATAAGAAAATTGCTTTAAAGAAAGCTGTAGAGATGGCTGCTTGGACTCATAATACAAACACCAGTATTTTAGGATATAACCCTATGCAATTGGTGACAGGAAAGGCTGTAACAATACCTGGAATTTCTACAGGAAATGTCGCCACTGAGTCAATGTTTGACAGTGAGAATGTGAAGTTAATGATCGAGAGACATCACATGATCACCAAGCAATTCAGGGAAGCTGAATATTCTTCAAAGCTGAAAAGGGCTTCACAACAGCAAAACAATAAATTTAATAACATAATTTACAAAGAGGGGGATATTGTATTTTACCAAGATAAAATGAAAAAAGCCTGGTGTGGTCCAGTAAAGGTTTTCACACACAGAGGAAGAGATGTTTACATCTGGGCGAATGGCAATTTAAAGAGAGTAGCCAGTTGTAAAGTACAACTTTGCTCTCAAAGAAATATTCCTACGGAAATTTCAAGAGAAGTAAGCAACGAAGCAAAAGCAGTGGACTCTACTCCTAAAATGGCAGGAGAAGAGAAAATATCAGTGGATCCTCCAGCCAGTAATCTAAGAATGAAGACAAGATCTCAAGATGATAAAGAAGAGACTGAGAAGGATTTCATTGGAGCATTCTGGTTGACTTCAGAAAAAACAGAGTGTTTTTGTGAAGAAATAACAAGTTACGTAGTGGAATTACCTGTTAAATATCACAAGATGCCAGAAGTGTTAGAAGCAAAGAAGAAAGAATATGAAAATTTGTTACATTTTGACACTTTTGAAGAGGTGGAAGATGTAGGGCAAGAAAAAATAGGCAGCAGATGGGTGATCACGAAAAAGGAGAAGCATGACGGACAAAAAAACTGATTACAAAGGGAGAATTGCCGCCAAGGGATTTCATGAAAAAGAAAAACCCCAAGCTGATTCACCAACAGCTATGCGTGAAAGCATGAAAGTCTTCTTGTCCTTGGCTGCAAATGAGAATTTTGAGCTTCAGTCTATTGACATCAAAGCAGCATTTTTGCAGTCAAACATACTTAACAGGAAAGTATTTGTAGAACGTCCAAAGGATTTGAAAAAAGAAAACATTATTTGGAAACTCAGAAAACCATTATATGGATTGGATGATGCCAGTAGAAAATTTTGGCTGAAAGTTCAGCAGATTTTTAAGGAAGAAGGTCTGAAGACTGTGAGTGGAGATAAGGCATTCTACTATCAGCAGAGTGAAGGAAATCTGATTGGTATGATACTTACTCATGTAGATGACTTTTCGATAGCTGGTACAAAAGAATTTGTAAAGAAAGTAACAGACTTGTGTAAAGAAAAATTACAGGTTTCAAAGATAGAAAAGAATAAATTTCGGTTCACAGGGATAGATATCAACAAAACAGAAACTGGAATAACAATCTCAATGGATGATTATGCGAGGAGTCTTGAGAAAGTGGAAGATATCAGGAAAGGAAAAGCTGGTGAACCTTTGACTAGTCAGGAACTGAAAGTATTTCGCAAGTATGTAGGAAAGTTTAGCTGGTTAGCAGCCAATACAAGACCTGAACTTTCTATCACAGCATTGCAGATGTCCAAGAAAAATAGTAGTGCTATATTGAAAGATCTTAAAAAGGTAAATTTTGTGATTGATAAGATAAATGAGAGGCCAAATAAAGTAGAATTTACAAGAGTTGACAAAAAAGAATATTTGAAGATATATGGATTTACAGATGCTTCCTTTAATACACATGAGAGAAGCATAAGTGGTAATCTGATTTTACTAGGAAGTAAGAGAAATGGACGTGTGGTCCCTATTTACTGGAAGTCAAAGACTATCCAGAAGGTATGTCATTCTGCAAAGGCAGCTGAAACCAGAAGTATGACTAAGATTATTGATAACAGTCAGTTTTTAGCGAGTCAGATTGAACAGTTATTATTTGGTCAGTATGGAAAGAAAATTCCAATCAAATTGTTCACAGATTCAATACCCCTGCTAGAATCTGCTGGGAGTACCAAGCAGGTTGAAGAAAGGCTTCTCAGGAACAGCATACAGGAGATGAAAGACATGTTGACTGAGGGCTGTATTGAGTCTTACAGTTGGCTGGATGGAAAGAAAGACATGATTGCAGATGTTCTAACAAAAGAATGCAAATGGAATGAAGATCTTGAAATGATAATGCAGGAAAATAAATTTAAGTTTGCAAGTAACGAGGATAATCTTGTGAAATACAAAGATGGAGAGATCATGTTAATTAACAAGACTGAAAAGCAGGGAAAGTAGTAGTAACACTTTTACTGCTTAGATCATACCTGCATTAGCTATTCAGAATTGGTTTTGCCCGATGTCTGGTGCAGTACAAAATTATGTAATAATGTCATAGCATGTCTTTGTGAAGTATCTTATGTTATGCCTGTTTGAGTACCAGACTTTGCTTTTGAATATTAATATATAATATTCTTTAGTAAGTTTGTATATAGAGGAAAAAGTTTTTTTTGTTAAGAGCACTATTCAGATTTTGGATAAAATGTAAATACATGTACATACCTATGTTATCTGATAAAAAAAAAAAAAAAAAAAAAAAAAGGCCCCCCCGGAAATATGATATACCTTACATATATATTTATTTATAATAGAACAAGAGAGTATAACTGGCTGTTATTAGTAATGTAACAAAGTGCATGTTTAAAATAGACCAGTTT
>NC_090752.1:23744159-23754159 GCF_036898095.1 Palaemon carinicauda
ATTTGCAGTTAAATTAAAGCCAGGAATGAATGGAGAGAATATTTAGACAGGAAAGCAGATGAGGCTGACAAAGCTATGCATTCAGGGAGTGGCTATGGTGAAAGAATTGCTCATACAATTATCAATGAAATCTCTACTGCGACAAAGAAGAAGAAGCATATACACATCAAAAAGAGGGATGGGTCTGTTATAACAACAGAAGATGAAGAAATGCAGCATTAGATGGAACACATAAGTGAGGTCTTGAACAGGAGATATTAAGGAAATAGTTTGATTGATATACCTGGAGCTGATGAAGACCTTGATCTGCCCATGAATTAATTCAGTTTGTTTGAAGTTGAAGGTATCATGAAAAATCTTATGAGAGGAAAAACACATGGATACGATGGAATAACTACTAAGATGATATTGGCTTGAAATGAACTGACTACCAGAATACTTAGAAGATTATTTTTAAAAATCGAGGGTGCAGCGTCAAAACCTGATGAATGGGAACTAAGAGTGTCAGTGAAAATGGCATTAAAATGAGGTTTGACTAATTGCAATAATTACAGAGGCATCACACTTAAGTTCAATTATTATTATTATTATTATTATTATTATTATTATTATTATTATTATTATTATTATTATTACTTGCTAAGCTACAGCCCTAGTTGGAAAAGCAAATTGCTATAAGCCTAAGGGTTCCAACAAAGAAAAATAGCCCAGTGGGGGAAGGAAATAAGAAATAAATGATATGAAAGATAATAAATATTCCAAAATAAAATTTCAAGAACAATAACCACATCAAAACAGATATTTTATATATAAACTATAAAAAGACTTACGCCTGCCAGTTCAACATAAAAACATTTGCTGTAAGTTGGAACTTTTGAAGTTCTACCGATTCCACTACCCGATTAGGGAGATCATTCCACAACTAGGTTACAGCTGAAATAAAACTTCTAAAATACTGTGTAGTGTTGAGCTTCATGATGGAGAAGGTCGGACTATTAGAATTAACTGCATGTCTAGTATGGAACTGTTCGGGAAGATTTGAATATAAAGGATGATCAAAATTTTGAAAAATCTCATGAAACAAGCATAACAAACTAATTGAACGAGAATGCCAGAGATTATTATCTAGATCAGGAATGGGAAATTTAATAGACTGTGCGCTTATGTCCTACAAATTAAGATGAGAAACCGCAGCTGAAGACCAAACAGGAGAACAATACTCGAAGAAATGTAGAATGAAAGACATGCAGCACTTCTCCAGAATATACTGATCACCGAAAAAATTAACTTAAAATAATTTCTCATTAAGCCATTTTTTTTTTTTTGTGCAATTGAAGAAGACGCAGACCTGAAGTGTTTCTCATCAGTAAATTTGTTGTCAATAATCATAGATAAAATTCTAAAAGAGTCATACAGAATTATAGAAGCATTATCAATGCTGAGATCTAGATTTTGAGAAGACACTGTCCTTGACCTACTTACAACCATACTGTGAATTTTGTTAGAATTCAACTCTATGCTCCATAATTTGCACCATGCACTAATTGGTGCTATATCTCTATCAAGGGAATCAGCAACCCCAGATCTATATTCAGATGAAATTGATGTAAAGAATGCAGCCTCATCTGCATATGCAACGAGCTTGTTCTGAGAGTCAATCTCTATGTCATGTGTATATAGTATGATAAGTAATGGGGCAAGAGAGCTTCCCTAAGGAACACCAGATATCACATTCCTACACTCACAATGGTGCCCATCAACAAGAACTTTTTGCGATCTAGTTTTGCAATAACAATATACAAAATAAAATCGAATGTAATTTATTGTGATATTCTTGAGACGCTTTTGAAAAATCGTTTAAGGTGCAATTGTGTGGAACCAGCATTCAAGTTCGATTTAAAACGGAAAGAAAGTCTCAAAGAGCATTTTAATAATAATTTAATGACTGAAAAGCAGTTCTGTGCAAAGCTATTTTATAATGACTCGTAATCTTCTTATTCTTAAAAAGTAAACTTATTTCATATATAAAACTTTTCTTGAGCTGTTCAAGGATGCTGTAAAAAATAAAAAAAAGTTGAAGAGCTATTTCTCGGTAGCCTGTCTCTTGGATTTCTTATAATGTCCGGAATGTTGTTAAATTTTACTTCTCTTAATCAGTTGTACTGTATATGAGGTCATATTTGTGTTTATTTATTTGTTCGTAATGCGTTGTACAAAGATTCAATAACTGGATACATTTTAGAAAATACATTAAGTAAAAGATGAATAAAGTGTTTAAACTTACTAAAATGTATCCTATTTCCGTGCTCGTGTTATCATCGAACCTTTTCTAACTTGCTTAAGTAATTTCAAAGTTATTTGTCAAACTTTCCATGTTCTCTTTAGGTAGCTTCTAATAACCTCGGTGGGTAATCTAGTCTAGTTATAGAAGGTATTGGTAAACCTGTTCCACGATTACCGTTTACCACTGATAATCTTTTTTAGAAACCGATAAATGATTTACTTAATATTGTTGGATATAGGACTGTCATGTCTCTTGCCTTACTACAAGATTTTTAATTGGACATGACAATGTAAGAACATCATAGCTTCTGCAGTTATACCTCTCATTTTAGCTTATAATACTCAAGATTGAACAACCAACTTCACCATATAGCTTAGCCTATCTGAATACTTTATAACTAACCTGATCAAATCCTCATCTTTAGAATATCAAGTAATCTTTTATGAATTTCCCTATTTTTGTCAACGGAACGTACAGCGGTAGAAAGTTGAGAGGACTCAATAGCAATACACCACCATTCGTAAAGCTCATTTTGTAGTGTGTTTGAAAAAACTTTATTCGCTATTGTTGATTGTTTCTTCATAATTTAATAAAATGCATCATCTGAATTCATCTATGAAATACGCTGACACTGCAATTACCCCTTAGGCTTCGAGGCACGATCTAGTGAATCAGGTTCAACACTCACGAACGGTGATAACGTTCGCTAAGCCACTGACCTCTTCCAAATCATTTCTTGTACTATTGGTGCATAGGGTTTTCCCGTGAAAATTTACTAAATTATTTGAATATTATCAGTTTACACATCAAAATAGCTGTAATGGGAAATAGAACATTTCAATTTCCATACGTACATTAGCTAAAGTACATTTAGGGCTCAATCCATGTGATCTTTTAATCAAAATCTTATTGCAAAAGATCTACATTTTATCAAAACAAATTTTCTCTCTCTCTCTATCTCTCTCTCTCTCTCTCTCTCTCTCTCTCTCTCTCTCTCTCTCTCTCTCTCTCTCTCTCTCTCTCTCTCTCTCTCTCAGAAAATTATCTTTTATCTTTATTTTTCATTTATGGTGTTGAAGCATTGTTTTGTTTCGATCAAACTATTCAAGTAACGTATTCTGAAGAAAATGCTAAGTTTTGAAAAGGAAAATCTATTTTTCTTGGAAGAGAGTTACCTAATGTTAAAAAAGTCTAAGTGTTTCAAATCTCATCCGTTTTTTATTTCCTTTTTATTAATGTCAGTTCATATTTGACGAGATCGGTAATGCTCCTATTTTTGCTGCTCTTTCGTAACTCGAGAATCGTTTTACAATAGTTTCCATGGTAGCTGAGATCCTCCTTCAATTTCTCATCTTTTTATAAATCATTCCGTAGTATAGTTCTGGCTTCTCTTCCAGGAAGCAGAATGATATTTGGGCACAATAAAGAAAATATGTTACAGATTCACGAGAAATTCTAAGGCAGGGGTGGCCAACCTTTTGTTTCCCATGCACCAATTTTGTTCATTTCTAATTCACATGCGCCACACAAGCTTTAACCCCATTTCAATCTAAGTATGGTGATTTGGACATATTTGGCGGTTATACATATACTCATTTTATATATATATATATATATATATATATATATATATATGTGTGTGTGTATATATATATATATATATGTGTGTGTGTGTGTGTATTATATATATATATATATATATATATATATATATATATATATATATATATATATATATATATATATATATATATTATTCGGTTTATGATGAAGTTTTGATGGTAAGATTTTCAATACAATTGGAGTAATATTAGTGGAGAAAAATGTACTATTTTTTTTTTTAATCGGGATTCTTGCTAATAAATCAAAAAATTTTTGATCAAATGATTTGAATCTTATATATGATGAAGGTGTTTTATATGT
The DNA here is from genome assembly GCF_036898095.1 of Palaemon carinicauda. Classification (NCBI taxonomy): domain Eukaryota; kingdom Metazoa; phylum Arthropoda; class Malacostraca; order Decapoda; family Palaemonidae; genus Palaemon; species Palaemon carinicauda. The sequence goes on from NC_090752.1 coordinate 23,748,367, forward strand.
CCAAAAATATATAGAAAGGGTGTATTTTGAATAATTAAAAAAAGAAATGCAGAAAATAGCATACTGTCCCCTTAAATTCTTTTTTGTATTTTTTTCTAGAAATCAGTATTATTATTAGTATTATTATTTTTTTATAAGCAGGCATGTTTTTTTCTTTTATTATCTCTGGGGTATAGTGCGCCACTTGTAATCGTGCAATGCGCCACTGTTGGCGCATGCGCCATAGGTTGGCCACCCCTGTTCTAAGGAAACGGACAGATGAAATTAAAGCAAATATTTTAAAACATTGTTTCCAAGAAACACTAGAAATCTGCCTGGTGACCTAATCACAAACAGAGATAGTTTGATATCAACTCCAAACAGTTAATCATGAGAAAAGCTGAACATATACACATCTTGACAGATGGTGTCTCTCTCTCTCTCTCTCTCTCTCTCTCTCTCTCTCTCTCTCTCTCTCTCTCTCTCTCTCTTTCAATCACATAAGGGATGAATTGGGAATGATTATTGATCTGTCCTTATCTATCTCTTAAGAAATTTACGTCATTCAAAAAAGGAATCCATAATTCAAGAACTATGTGGATATTCAATCAAAGTTAACATTGGAATATTCATATTTGTTTGAGCTATTGTGATTGCTATCCAAATACCTTCTAGCCTTCTATGTTCCTAGAGATTTTCCTTGAATTTCTAGACGTTCACTTTCCATATTATTTTGAAACTCTTTTGGCAAAACATCTAAATAGGTATACTGAAGGAAATCCTCTGTTCCCTAGTTTGCAATTTGACTTTTGCAAAGGTATAGGAACATGTGATGCAATTTTTACAATCTCCAATGCTGTACAGAGATTCTTTGATCGTGTTCGCATGATTGGTCTTCCATTTAGTGCCGCCATTGACCATGTTAATCATAATGCCCTGGTTTATAAATTTAAACAGTCAAGAGTAGTGGGATCTTTTCTTAGCATCATTATTGAATATTTAAGTAATTGATTGCAAAGAGTTGTTCTTATAGTGAGTATATGAATATATCTGGTGTTTCTCAGGATAGTTTTGGGACCCATTACTTTTCACACTATAAATTCATGATATCAAGTTTACATTAAAAAACAAGCTGGTCACACATGGCGATGAAACTACTCTATTTGACTCAATTCTATCTCCTTAATGTGGATATGTGGTTGGTGAATACCTTGATAGAGAACTATCTAAAATTAGGACATGGTGCAAATTATGGGTCATGAAGTTAAACACTAACAAATCTCAAAGTGTGATTGTAAGCAGGTCAAAGACAGTGTCTCGATGTTACGTTCAACAATATCAAAATATAAATTGTATAAAATCTAATTTACGTTTTATTTCTTTATTTATACTAGAAAATAGTAAAAACGTAACAGGAAAAAAATGAATAAGTAAACAGAAACAACTACTATATTTGAGATTAATGATGATATTTACAATATTTTATAAGATATTATTATTATTATTATTATTATTATTATCATTATTATTATTATTATTATTATTATTATTATCATTATTATTATTATTATTATTATTATTATTATTAGCTGAGCTACAACCTTAGCTGGAAAAACAGGATGTCGTAAGCCCTAGGGCTCTAAAAAGGAAAACAGCCCAGTTAGGAACGGAAATAAGGCAATAGATAAACTACAAGAGAAGTTAAATAAAATTAAAACGAAACATAAAAAAAAAGAAAAAATAAATAAATAAATAAAAAAAAATCCATATAGAGTAAGATGGGGGTATATCAACCTATTAGTAGAAACACTTGCATAGAGATTCTATTTTGTAACAGAGAGAGGGAACACTATGCCAAAAAACAAACAACATAACATGGCCCACCAATGGTATACACATAAATCCTTAAATCCGAAAACAAGTATTATATTTTGCACGTTGAAAACTTTTGTAACATTAGTCGGTGTTTCTTTTATGTAGGAAAACCTCGAGTGGGGAGGGGAGAGGACATTAACCTTTGTTTATCAAAGTCCTAGGAACCCCCTCCTTCCCCAAAAAATGATATAAAAAAACTGTATTTAGAGAAAATACTATGAAATATATTAAAGCATATAAAACTTCTATTATGAAGGTTATCGAACCAAATAAATGTTGATATAAGAAAATATATATTTATAAAAAATACTATATATATATATATATATATATATATATATATATATATATATATTTTAATTATTTTCTATAACCTTCAAAATAGAAGTTTGTGTATGCTTTAATATACTTAATTTCATACTATTTTCTCTAAATATAGTTATTCATATATATATATATATATATATATATATATATATATATTTATATATTTATATATATTTATATATATATATATATATATATATATATATATATATATATATATATATATATAACTATATGTTCTCCTGTCTGGTCTTCGATTTCATCTTAATTTGTTTGGCAAGACCTCGTGGTTTATCAAAATGTCATATTCCCTATCTATATACTAATCTGTGGCACCGTTGCTCAGCTAACTGTACCTTCCAGTAAGAGGTATAAGGTATGTAGATAATTCCAACAGTCATGCCTTCTACATCATAAAGCTCAATATTTCACAGATTTCTAGAAGTTTCCTTCCAACTTTGACCCGTTTGTGGAATGATATGTTGAACCGACTATTCAATCAGTCTCTAGAAAAATTCTTTGAAGCCTAATTTGTCAAAACGAAATTTTTAGAGAAATGTTGCCTCTGATTATTTAATTATTGACTGAATATTGTCATTCAAACACTAAAAGATAGGGAATGTAATAGCCTATAGTATTTACATTCACCTCTAAAATGATTAATTTCCAAATAAAAACAGTCGTCGTTAATAGTCACTTTTATACATTCATAGAATATATATAAAAAAAACTAAACTGCAAAAAAAAAAAAAAAAAAAAAAAAAAAATGAAAAGAAAAAATAGTTTACAACTTTGAGCGTATAAGATTATGTTTCAAATTAAAACATCGGCAAATAACCAAAAATGTAGTAGGAGTTTGAAGTGATCCAAAATAACATTGTTTTAATGGAGCCGAGTCGTGCCCTTTATCACGTGGTATTATTTTTACTGCGATCTACTCTACTGAGTAAACATAATATCACTCCATCAACGTGATATCCGAATTATAACTTTAAACTCCTGTTTCAGTTGTAATCCCCATTATAAATCACAAAACATTTACTGGTGTAAAATGCGCAGGAATCGCTATTGGACAACACTCTCAGCACACTAAAGTTCTAAATGGAGAGTAATAGGCTGCCTGGCAATGTTGTTATTGTTTTTGTTTTTGTTTTATTTTGTCAGGAGTCTTACATTGGAAGGCTGACCTTTTTTTCGGTATGCTTTGACCTTTTTTTCGTAATAAATCAACCTTTTCCTTTTACTTTGAGCCCTCTAAAGAGGAAGCCGTATATCTTCTGGAGGAGTTAAATACTGTAATTACTAGCAGAAGAAAACTTTGATATTGATAACCCATTGAATGAGAAGAGCTCTAGTGTTGAATCCTCTGGTGATAAAGATTTTTTTTTTTTTTCTGAAGCGGATGATGATAATTTTCATAACCAACAGACTATCAAAGAGAGAGAGAGAGAGAGAGAGAGAGAGAGAGAGAGAGAGAGAGAGAGAGAGAGAGAGAGAGAGAGAGATCGTTTCGCCTTTGTTGCTGATCCTGGTGGAAATTTATTGTTGAAGATACAGAAAACTCGATAAAATATTCTTGTTATGAATGGTGTGACGATGCGGAAGCAGCTGTTTATCCGGGTAGTGATTTTGTTCTTTTTCTCAGATAGGAGTGCAGTTTGGGGGCGACTTCATGATCCTGGAGAACAGAAAACAGATTTGAAGTGCCACTGCTTTTTAAAGTTGGATCAGTAATTACAATCTTAATGAACAATCATGTTAGAGACTGGATTTAATAATAATAATAATAATAATAATAATAATAATAATAATAATAATAATGATAACAATAATAATAATAATAATAATAATAATAATAATAATAATAATAATAATAATAATAATAAAATTCTCATATTAGTATATACAGTACAAAAACATTGAAGTGCTATTTTGTCTGTTTCCACTGGAGCGCAGTTGGTTGGTTGGTTGGTCCAAGATTGCCATGCCTGTAGCATGACACGGGCTCTTGTCTCTGGACAGCCCGTAAAAGCATATCAATCTGATGCTTTAGTTGTTGTTATCAATAAAACAATGCAACAGATATACTCTTTCAGATAGGAGGCAATCATAAGATGATAGTAGTATTTTACAATCACTTTTTTGATATCACATGAAGGGTGCGTGAACAAAATGAGATCAAGAATCAAACGTTGCTAGATTCAACAGACACTTAATCAAATATATCTTTATTGGTATATGCTATATATAATATACGGAGTATCGAATTTGCGTTGATAACTAAGCTCATGAATAAAGTTTATTTTCAATGGCCCCCTTCAAAATAACTACAATAAGGAATAAGGACTCATATGCACTGTCCTTATTCGGGATAATATCCTTGCCTCTTACGAGGATCACCGCGAAGTAGGGCATTGGGTGGTGTCATGTTTCTTTTTTATTAATTCACGAATTTTATTGTTTATGGGCACCTCGAGGGCAGCAGGTGTACGTGTTTCAACAAGTCTTTAGGATTATCCCACAAATATGCCAGGTAACAGCTGGAAGGTGTTGCGTCTACTTTGATAGAGAGAGAGAGAGAGAGAGAGAGAGAGAGAGAGAGAGAGAGAGAGAGAGAGAGAGATTTGTTCGTATAATATTACAGACATTTTTTTTACTGGAGGTTTTGTTTACGTGGTGGTGTCATCTTTCAGTGGTGCCGCAAACCTAAGTAAGTTTTCGCTGCAAAATGGTTGCAAAAAAACAGCAGTGACCTAACTACGTAATCTACAATGACCTCGAGGATAGTCAAACACACTCTCATTACTTTACATAACTTACAGATCTCAAACGTCCACGAAGAAAATGTTTGTAAGAAAAAATACAAACATACGTCATTAGTACAATGCACACTAACGACGAAAGCCTTTGTTGATAGAGAAACCACAGAGGCTATAGCACTACCTAAGAATAGAGAACAATGGTTTGATTTTGGAGTGTCATTTTCCTATAAAAGCAGCTTACCATAGCTAAAGAATCTCTTCTACCCTTACCAAGAGGAAAGTGACCATTGTACGATTACAGTGCAGTAGTTAACCCCTTGAGGGAGGAAGAATTGTTTGATAATCTCAGTGTTGTCAGGTGTTTGAGGTCAGAAGAGAATCTGTAAAGAATAGGCCGGACTATTCAGTGCGTGTGTGTGTAGGCAAAGGGAAAATGAGCCGTAACAAACAACAACAAACAACAAATGACCTTGCCGTAACAAACAACAACAAACAACAGATGACCTTGTCGTGAACATTTTGTAAACCCAACAAATCCCTTCAAAACCTACCACATTTCCTGGTGATAAGACACATATACAAACGTACGTCATTACCACAATGTATGTTAACGACGGAAATTCAAACCTTTTGTTGATAAGCAAACAACAAATGACCTTGCCGTCAATGTTTTGTAAAGACAAAAAATTCTACTAAATAGTACCACACCTCCTGGTAATTGGACACGTATACAGACATAAGTTATTACTACGATGTAAATTAACGACGACAATTCAAGCCCTTCGTTGATAATCAATCCAGAAATGACCTTAGAGTATTTTTTTTTCTAATAAATACATTTAAATGATAC
>NC_090752.1:23759336-23761836 GCF_036898095.1 Palaemon carinicauda
TATATATATATATATATATATATATATATATATATATATATATATATATATATATATATATATATATATATATATATATATAAAACATATATATATATATATATATATATATATATGTATATATATATATATATATATATATATATATATATATATATATATATATATATATATTTACATATATATGTATATATATATATATATATATATATATATATATATATATATATATATATATAAATACGCACACACACACGCACACACACACGCACATATATATATGTATGTATATATATATATATATATATATATATATATATATATATATATATATGTGTGTGTGAGTGTGTGTGTGTGTGTGTGTGTGTGTATATGTAGGTGGCATGGGCATGTTCTCCACACTTTCCAAGAAAGAAAACTTCACCCAACGTTAAGCTTGGCTCCACAAGGCACTAGAAGAGTTAGAGGACTCAGGCCTACATGGCTTAAGACTATGAAGTTTGAAGTATATGATGAATGGAGAAGCACTGAATTAGAAAATCAAGATAAAAATGAATAGCGAAATATAACTGAGGCCCTTATGCGTCAATGAGCGTAGGAAGAGATGACACACAAACACACACATACACACACACACACACACACACACACACACATATATATATATATATATATATATATATATATATATATATATATATATATATATATATATATATATATATATATATATATATATATATACACACAAAAAACGCATACAGATATCCTGGACGAGGGTTCAAAACCCCGCCGGTCTGATATTATAGTCTTTGGGCGATTCCGCCTGGGGCTCTGATCACGAGGTCGTTAAGAGAATCCAGACTTTATTGTATTAATATATATGGCTTATTTGAAATATGAAAGAAACACGTTTAAATGTGCAAAAAAAAAAAAAATTATCATTAATCGAATGCCAAGTCCCAAACCTACCAATTAGCTACGATGGTGAAGATGGGTTGATTTCAATTCTAAGTACTGAAAACCTGTATTTGACAGGTATATGTACGGAAGAATTGTCATTGACTTTTATCTTTCTTCGTGGCTGAGTGGTATGGTCACTGGCATAGGGATATCCTGGACGAGGGTTCAAATCCCCGCCGGTGTGGTACTATAGTCTTTGGGCGATTCCGCCTGGGGCTCTGATCCCAAGGTCGTTAAGAGAATCAAGACTTTAATGTATTGATATATATGGCTTATTTGAAATATATATATATATATATATATATATATATATATATATATATATATATAAATATATATATATATATATATATATATATATATATATATATATATATATATATATACACATAGATATATATATATATATATATATATATATATATATATTTATATATATTATTATTATTATTATTACTATCCAAGCTACAACCCTAGTTGGAAAAGCAAGATGCTATAAGCCCAGGGGCTCCAACAGGGAAAAATAGCCCAGTGAGGAAAGGAAATAAGGAAATAAATAAATGAAGAGAACAAATTAACAATAAATCATTCTAAAAACAGTAACAACGTCAAAACAGACATGTCATATATAAACTATTAACAGCATCAAAAACAAATATGTCATAAATAAACTATAAAAAGACTCATGTCCGCCTGGTCAACAAAAAAGCATTTGCTCCAACTTTGAACTTTTGAAGTTCTACTGATTCAACCACCCGATTAGGAAGATCATTCCACAACTTGGTAACAGCTGGAATAAAACTTCTAGAGTACTGCGTAGTATTGAGTCTCGTGATGGAGAAGGCCTGGCTATTAGAATTAACTGCCTGCCTAGTATTACGAACAGGATAGAATTGTCCAGGGAGATCTGAATGTAAAGGATGGTCAGAGTTATGAAAAATCTTATGCAACATGCATAATGAACTAATTGAACGACGGTGCCAGAGATTAATATCTAGATCAGGAATAAGAAATTTAATAGACCGTAAGTTTCTGTCCAACAAATTAAGATGAGAATCAGCAGCTGAAGACCAAACAGGAGAACAATACTCAAAACAAGGTAGAATGAAAGAATTAAAACACTTCTTCAGAATAGATTGATCACCGAAAATCTTGAAAGACTTTCTCAATAAGCCTATTTTTTGTGCAATTGAAGAAGACACAGACCTTATATGTTTCTCAAAAGTAAATTTACTGTCGAGAATCACACCTAAAATTTTGAAAGAGTCATACATATTTAAAGAAACATTATCAATACTGAGATCCGGATGTTGAGGAGCCACCGTCCTTGACCTACTTACAATCATACTTTGAGTTTTGTTAGGATTCAACTTCATACCCCATAATTTGCACCATGCACTAATTCTAGCTAAATCTCTATTAAGGGATTCACCAACCCTAGATCTACATTCAGGGGATGGAATTGATGCAAAGAGAGTAGCATCATCTGCATATGCAACAAGCTTGTTTTCTAGGCCAAACCACATGTCATGTGTAT
>NC_090752.1:23766836-23771836 GCF_036898095.1 Palaemon carinicauda
TGGTTCTTGGAACTCGTTCACAAGTGGGAACTTTCTTATTAGTGAGTAAACCAACACCCGTCGTCCTACCACAAACTGTGTTTATACATTTCATTCCAAACCTTTTCTTCGTTTTTCCTTGAGTCGTTTTTATATCTTCTAGGGGAAAATTTCCATATCTCGCCGATCCTTTTTCTCAAATTATTGACATTTTCTCCATCCGTTTCCTCTAAATCCTTCCCTTTTTCTACCAACATTTTAATCGGTCCGTTGCTGAAGGGTTCTCTTCATACTTATTTCGGGTGTAGGGGAGCTTTCTTGATGTACTCGTTAGGCTTTCCTGTCATCAAACAAACGTGACATGCATGGCAAAACTGGGTCACGTCCTTATGCATGCTAAACCTAAAAAATTGTTTCATAGTCCTCTCCGCCATCTTCCTTATCACCATTTGTTCAGTCTCGTGTTCTACGGCAATCACCTGTCTTCTCAACGATATTGGAATCAATATCTGATGGTATATCCCCCTTTCAGCATTCCTAGGGATATCGGCGGGTCTATGCTTCCTCAAAAGCAACACATCTATCAGATAATAACAGGTGGGAGACTGCTGCACCTGCGTCTCATCCACCAAACGGTACAATAACTCTGTTAATGTCGCATCCTTCCGTTGCAATCCTATCACCCTTTTCCTATTCACTTGTCCTACATCTAACAATGAGTTTTTCTATTTCTTGCAGGTTCATTGCTTCTCTGTCTTCTTGCCTACTCTTATATCGTTCATCATCTCTCGGGCTTTCTCGGGAGTTCTCCTCTTGCGTACCATCCTGGAAATCCTCTTCTTCTGAAGACAAATCATCCAAGTTCATCGCTCCTACGGTTTCTAATTCTTCTTTTGCAGCCACTTTCTTCATCATACTCCTTGTCGTCACACAACTAAGAAACAGATACAGGTAGTCCTTCTCAGGTTCAGTTGTAGGACTATACTTCAATGGTTTTTGCGTTACAATGGGACAAGGTGCAAACGGCGCTCCACCAAACTCATTACACAGCAGAACGTCTACTTCTTCGACAACTAATGAATCTTTTACCGCAAAATAAAAATGACCTGTCACCAACTCACATGACAGTTTCATACGGCAAATAGGGGTAAACTCCTCACCTCCTATTCCCTTCAAAATGACCGAGTCTCCTGTGAGAGACTGTTCTAGCAACAAGTGTACACCTCGCATCACCATACTATGGTTGAAACTTGTGTCACACAATATTTTGCCCCTGTTCTGCTCACTCCCATTGATTGCGGGTAGCACACCTTAAAAAATATACAGTTTAAAGGCATCCATGCTGTTTGATGTTATCCTGTTCCTTGTGTAAATGTTAGCTGATTAATTACCTTTTCGTCCTTTCCCGATTGTTTCTTCGTCTTTGCATTCCGTGAAGTGGAATTATCCTTAACCACTTGAGAGACTGCTTTCAGTTGGTTCGACTAACCTTCTTTACTGATAGGGACTCTCATGCCACGCTTAAAACTGGTAGTATTAACCTTCAGCACGTCTTCCATGATACCTGAAGGAGGACAATATGATGATTGTGGCTGTGGTACTATCGCGTTCTTCTTTTGAACAGTACTAGTAGTACTTCCGCTGTAACTATTGAACTTGTACACGTAGTCATTACTTAACTGACTTCCATGATTTGGTGAACACTTGATACAGGGTCGGAACGACAGTTGAAATTTCCTACCCAAGGAGGATTTACGACTGATAATATCAAAATCTTTACTCAGTGAAGCGGCTTCATCAAGTTTCTTCACGTTCAAATATTTTCAGGAATTCCTCGTAAATCTTGTTCTAGTACTATCAATTCATCTAAATCAGCCATCTCCCTCATGCTGTCAGCTTCAATTCATCTTTTAAAACATCGTCGTACATTATAAGCATAATACAGGGAAGTCATCTGATACACTTGTAACATGCTTCTTTTCACTTCTTAATACTACTTCCTCTGGTCCTGACATAAGACAAGATAAGCACTGCGTCCTCTCCTAATAAGGACACTTGAAATAACAGACCATTCATCTTCTGGCCATTCCATCGTCGATGCAACCATTTCAAAATGAATGAAGAACTCGTCAGGAGATTCTTCTGCAAATTTTGGAATTAACCTCTGGGCATTTGTCACATTAAACATGGGGTCGTGCAAAGCATGGGTCACCTCTGTCTGGACTGCTGACTTTGTACGAGTATTTAACAGTTCTGCGACGTGCTGAGAGAAGGTTGTGACTCAAAGGCAGGATGAAAGCAACTGAGTAACTTTATTACAGACACTCGCCTTTATATACAAAAACTCAATATAACAGGAAATTTCCTGTTCAGCCGGTTAACAGTTAATGGTGAGAAAAAACAAACATGTTATTTCATGTTCTTTTTAGTGCGCGGGGAGAGCGAAGATACAAGCATAATATATACACAAAATGAAATGTTCTTACTATGTACGATCGTGTGACACACGGTTGGTACATGGCTCCCCCCCCCCCCTAAAAATGATATACTGTACATGTTAAATAAGGCGCCCTGATATAGAGAGGAGAATTGTAGGCAGGTCATCTGGCAGGAGATAAGCAGGTTTTAGACGATCAATGGAGGCCCAGTCTTCTTTGCCACGAATGTTTAGTAGGAATGCTTTCGGACTGCGTCGGATCACAAGGAAAGGGCCCGTGTAAGGGGGTGTTAGCAGTAGCTTGCTAGTGTCGTTGCACAGGAAGACATGCGTTGCAGAGCGCAAGTCTGTCGGTATGTAATGCTTCGCTGGGGACTTGTAAGTCTGGCTGCATGGAGTAAATTTTCCCACAACGTGACGTATGCGCTGGAGATGGTCGGAGGAGGTTGTTGAAGGAAAAAATTCGGCAGGGACGACCAACGGGTCGCCATGCACCATTTCAGCTGCCGAGATGCCGAGGGTGTCTTTAGGAGTGGTCCTTAGTCCCAGGAGGACCCAGGGAAGCTGAGTAACCCAGTTGGAATCCTTGCAGCGGGACATCAAGGCTGCATTGAGGGTGCGATGGAAACGTTCAACCATTCCATTGGCAGCTGGGTTATAGGCAGTTGTCTGATGTAGGGTGATGCTCAGGATATTCGCTAATGATGTCCACAATTGAGAGGTGAAAGTGTGACGTGCTGAGAGAAGGTTGTGACTCAAAGGCAAGATGAAAGCAATTGAGTAACTTTATTACAGACACTCGCCTTTATATACAAAAACTCAATGCAACAGGAAATTTCCTGTTCAGCCGATTAACAGTTAACGATGAGAAAAAAACATACATGTTATTTAATTTTCTTTTTAGTGCGAGGGGAGAGCGAAGATACAAGCACAATATATACACAAAATGAAATGCCTTTACTATGTACGATCGTGTGACACACGGTTGGTATAGTTCTAATTCCCTTGCATGTTTTGCAAATTCTCTTGACTCTTCCTTCTTTGTTTCCTCTCGTTCTTTTCCTTTTTCTTCCCTTCTCTCCACATGTCTTGTTACTTCGTTGGCTTATTCCCTCTTTTTTGCCATCATCATCAACTTAATCATTTCTCTTTTGCAGCAATTCGTCAAATCTCAGCCTCTATATTCCTGTCTGCTTCCATTTCTTCAATTCCTATGTCAGCTGATACGTGCTTCGCTATGAATTCTGCTTCAGCATTGTCCAACAGTTCACCAGCTACAGCAACATCTTCTTCCGACAACTTTCCATAGTTTATCAACAATTCTAAGGCTAGATACTTAATTCAAGCCTTAAGCATTCCACTCATCGGTTAGCCACCACCTGCCATTAAAATCGAGAACCACTGAGTTTTACCTATATTAGCTTCTGGCAATTCCTGAACATTTGAACTTTTCAAAAATTCTTGGATATTAAAATGTACCATCTTGTACTTTACAAAATAATTATACATCTTCAAAAATAAATATCCTATCAATACACAGAATCCTATCAACACTAAACTGTCCAAACCTTTAATGATAACACACCCCTGTTATCAGCAATATTTAAAACAGACTCGCTCGATCACGAGAATCTGAGCACCAAAAATCTATATTACGTCTGGCAAATAACATAACCTTCCAAGTTCCAAACTCACCTGTTTATTGTTACGATTCTGTTATACTTAAAAATACCCTAGCTCAGAATAATATACAACTCCCAGATGGCTATATATAAAAACACTGAATATCCAAGTCTCTTACTCTAGTCTCAAAATAAAAATAGGTAATTATTGTACTTGAACTATTCGGAACAACCACTTATTTAGATTCTTAGTCAGAGATTATGAGGAAGGCTTATCAAGAAATATTTTTGATTGAAATAATACACACTTTTCAAAGATGAATATATTCTATAAAAAGTAACAACGTTTATTTAAAAAGAATTAACACCAAAATTAAATTACTCGAAATGTTAAATCTGAACAAAGCCTTAGACTAAGACAAGAAAATATTCCTCTATGAAAATCATTCAAACACTTGTGTCACTGGAAATTTAGTCATTAAAATATATAATCTTAATAGTTAATGAAAATAGTAAATAGTAAATACTAAATGAAATTTACATAAAAGTAACATATACTTCTACGTGTTTTGGATCACACGAGGTGATCAAACAGATAAGCCAAAATAAATACACTTTACTCTTTTACAATAAATCTCACAGGGCCTGTTAAAAAAAAACATATATATATATATATATATATATATATATATATATATATATATATATATATATATATATAATACCGGTACTTAAATTAACACAATAACATGAAATCACATTTAATGGATATATGATCTTTGAACACACGGCACACAATATATGTTGGATAAAAATCTTCAATCATTCTTGAGGGGGCACACACTTGACGTACTTGCAAGGAGAGAGGTGAAAGGACTTAGGCTCTTAGAATGGGACAGTCTGGATCTCTTCTACTTTCCATTTCCTAGGGGTACATATATATTGACTTAAAACTTCTAGAA
>NC_090752.1:23776836-23811836 GCF_036898095.1 Palaemon carinicauda
TATTCCAAATACTATATCTTTTTATTAAGTCCTTTTCCTGTTTTGTTTATTCTCCTTTTAATATTTCTTCAATTACATATGAAAACCCCTTTTTTCTTTGCCAAAACCGACCATTGTAAAACCGAAATTCTTCTTCCGTATGCACCTCAAAACATTTCTTTCTAGAACTGTTATATTGTATCATTTACGATTAAGAAATCGATTTTCTACTAATAATCTATCGGAAATTTGCCATCCCGACAACCATATTGTGCGTATTGGAAAATTAATTACCGTAAGTTTTTCTAGTAGATGGTTTCCTCTTTAATTTACATTTCAATAAAATATAGGCTATAGGACTGGCAACAAGTAACTCAGTTTTACGAGAAACAAACGAAAGTATTATTGTATGTAGAAATTAAATACCAATATTGAAAAACGTTTTCTTGTTCAATTTTAGTATTTGGAATAAAATGCATAATGATATAATCGTAATAAATTTTTACGTAGAAGACTACAATTGATCATTTCTTGAGGGGATCGTCCGCCATAGAAGCCAAAATCGGTAAATATCATTGGATTTCTATAATTCTACCATATATTATTGATATTACTACTGTGCTAATTCCCTATAAATTTTATTGGAATCAGACCATCAATATATTTTTTATGAATAAAGATTTAAAAAATGTGAATTCCTTTTTTTTCGATTTTTCTCGGAAAATACGGCATTGCATCAAATATTATTTGTCAAGCTTAGTGCTATTGGGAGTGTGAAAATATTGGTGTGAGGAATTCTTTCTATATTAATATCATTTCATTTTGTTAGTATTTAAATTTTTTCTTTTTATAAACTTTGAACATTTTTTAAATTTCCAAAAAGCTTAAAATGAATTTATATTTCCTCCAACCAGATTTTTGCATTTTTATTCTTTTTTTTTCAATTATATCTTTCTCTCTAAAATCGGACAATGATTAAATGAGAATAAGTATATTTTTGAGTTATGAGCTCCCAGAGATTTTCTAACGATTTTCGTTTTTTTTTTCTTAAGAACCAAGAAAATATTATTATGATAACATTACTTTGTACTTTTATTGTTCATTCTTACGTGAAGGCTCCCTAAACGAGGCATTCAAACCGTAAGTTTACTAACACTCGTGGTGTAAGGATGTCACGAGTTGCTAGCGGCTTCTCATTTTACTAGAGTTTTAGTTGAAATGTTCCAGCTCTGTACTCTATTTCATGATTTACTTTCTTTTTGGTTCTTTTTTGTTGCTCTCTGTTTACTTTTTGTTATTTCTTTGACCTTAGGTAACATTGGCCTTGCTATAAAGTTCATGAGGACGTTATGAAAACACAATGTACATACGAAATGCAAGTAAACAAACACACATGCAATGTAACTTATACACGTCTTCTTCTTCTTGTTCGTAGTTTGTGTTCGCCCACTTGTAACCATGTACCAATACCTTCCATCTCTGCCAGACGTACGAGATTTCGAAATATAGGTGAAAAAAGGGCTATATATATATATATATATATATATATATATATATATATATATATATATATATATATATATGTGTGTGTGTGTGTGTGTGTGTGCAAAAATACATATGCAAAGATGATTCTGTCAAACTCAGTCATATGGACGACGCAGTAAAGATGACTCCATCATTTAAAGACCGCTATATCTTCATTATTTGTGAAAATAATTGACTGAATTTTCTGGAGAGCTTGTACGATATGTTTCTGCATACATAGAAAAATTTAAACAATTTTCATTCCTGAAAGTTCTTATGTCAATTTAACCTTAGACCATGGGCAAATAAGCATGGCTAAACAGAACATTACATTTTACTACTTAGTATTGCAACATTAGACTTTATCATATTATTATTTCATACTGACTGTTAGGATGTGTATTGAAAAGAGTCTTCACATGGAATATTTGCTCGTGATACTGGAATGGATTGGTATATGGCTCCCAGACCCTAAAATTAAGACATAAATGTGAAATACGGCACCCTGCCCTAGAGAAGTGGAAGGTGCCCATTCCTGAATCCGGGTGTCGACGTACTTTTGAAATTTGTCAGGAAGTACAACCATTAACCAAATCCTTAGAGTAGAGTCTACCTTTTAATAACTTTTTGCTATTCTGTATTTTTCTTTAGTTTGTCATGGCTTACGATTTAAAACCAAAGCCCGATAGCACCTTTCATTATGGTCAAGCCAGAGGATCCCCCCCCCTTTCCTTTTTAACTGAGAGAGAGGAAAAAAGGAGGGAAAAAGCTGGCCATATGAAATGGATTCATAGTTTCCATACATATCCAAATTTTTTAATGTTAAATAGCAAATACTGATTCCATCAACTAGTTTGCAATTGCAATTTCGAGATATACACTTCCTTAAATGATTGCAATTAAATAGGATACAAATTTACTGCTTGTCTACACATGTCAGGGTATTTTTTTTATTTTATCTTACGAAAAAGTTCGTAAGATTAAATTTTTTTTTAATTTTTTAGTAGCATGTGTCAAATAGCTTACATAAAAGGCAAGTACGTCACGCCTAAAAACGTTACGTTCATTGTGGTATGTATTTTCTTCAAGTAGCGAATAGTCCTTCGGTTGAACAGACCCGCTTAGCATCCTACCTAGAGCAGCCTCCAAAATTGTTTTCAAGTACTTTCAGACAAGCTGTCTTGCACACAATGTACTCATGTACTAAGACTAAAAATCGTGTATTGCACTTGGCAGTTTTAAAGTGATGAGCGTATATCAATTCTGCATTTTGTTACAAAATAGACTATTAACACGAACATTATATGTAAAATATATATAGCTACAATAATACATAGGCTAAATCATTATCTGTGTTCATCTCATCAAATGGTGATACCAGTTTTGGGTTTTATATGTATATATATATATATATATATATATATATATATATATATATATATATATATATATATAGTCTGCTTTGTGCAAAATATAATTTCCTTATGAACATTTCTAGATCTATTAGTGAAGTTACATTTTTCAATTCATATGCTGTTAGATATCACAGAAGAATTTCTGTGTATTCTTAATGAAATAGACAATTCACTTATGTTAAAATTTGACTTTTTTTTATTTGATATTACCTCCTAGGAACGACACAATATTTGTGTAATTTTTAATCTACTACTTTATTATGATTCTCCCAGATATCCTCAATACAATACATAAATTGATAAGTGACCAAGAAATAAAAATGTGCTGGTCGTATAAGTAACCGTATATTCTAATTAAATTGGTACACTACAGCATTGAGATACAATTTTCAACTTCGTAAACTGGCTTATTTTTCGCCAGTTGCTGGTCAAAATGGAGGGCGCGACAACAATTAGCTTCGCGCAGGCATGACGTAAACACACAAAATGGCGTCTGCATAGAGGACGTGGAATCTATCGTCCAACAAGCCTTTAGAGAGAAAAAAAATTCTACTTTTTTCACCTTATGGTGGTGGTCAAATTATTCAATTCACGTAATATACCGATATTACATATTACTGCAACAGTTAGAAAATTTCTGCGCGCCTTGAAGATATCAGATGATCGATTTCGTTTACTATTTCCCCATTTGCTCCGCGAACTGCGATATTGTAGTGCAATGCTACAGCACTTTCGCTGGCTATCATCGGCTGAAAGATGGCGAAAACCTCAAAAAAGAAATTATTAGTTCGATTCCACCATTATATAGACTAGGCCTAGATTTTGAAATTGGGAATGTACAAAGCCTTTTTGAGGAAAAGTAATTTAACAACTGATTCTGTAATAGTTTGAGATACTAAATATGAATCTTCTGTGTCCCAGGCTCAATTTTGAATAATTAGGTAAAAAAAAAAACAGGTCAATAGGTCAAATCACACATCGCAATTACAATAAAAAATTATTCATATCTTTAGTCACTATTTATATAAAAAAAAATCTAGTATAAAATTACAATTATCAAATTAAATAATAGTGGCAGAAGGCTTTGAAATGAATGAAGAATGTGAATGAAATATGTATGAAAAAGGCAAATATTTCCATGATTGTTTTATTGTCTAAATATACAAAGTTTTGACAGGGAAACTGATATTTCAGTGAGTTGTGTTGAAGAAGTCACCATTGTCTTATGTATAACAAAAGTGAAAATCATATTCTTACTAAAACGGTGAAGTGATATGAAAAATCCGAAATTGCTTTTAGATATCAAATGTCTTATAAAGAATAACCATTTTTTCAGTTCAGATACCATCATTCACTTTTAAACGTATATTGTTACTCCACTCTCAAATATAGTATTAGCACCTCTACCTACGTAGGGTACCAACGATCTTTGATGGACGATGGCCAATTTGTTGTTGAAATGAATCGTCGAACTTTGATATGATAGGATAGTTAAACTCATCTCCCTGTGACATTAGAAATGAAATCATTAACGTAAATGGCTGAATTGACCATTGCCTAGGCATCACTTCTTACACACTTTGATGTTGCATAAACACTTGCATGCGCATGTGCATTTTAACTTTCCTGCTCCACAAGAGCAATGCTTAGATGTACATCCTGTCCTGCGACTACATTGGATAATTTTCATATAGGACTTAGGAATTGGTGGTAGGAACTTTATTTTAGGACGAAGCTGACCATATAGCTGTTTCCAACCCAGTGCAGTTAACGAAGGAAGGTCTGGCTGCGAATATATGGCTTGTCTCCATATCATGTTCTGGCTGTGAGCCTGCTGGATATGGTATTTTACAGCATCAGATGTGGGAGGTGGTGCCTCCTGTGCTTTGCTTTTACCGAAGAAATGTGACTCGACCTTTGTCACAGCTTGATGCTGCAGGAACATTGTAGATTTTACATATAAACAATTTTGCATCATTTAGTATGTATGTTGTAAGTTTGCCTGTGCCCAGACCTGTAATTAGATGATGATCCACAAGCAACACTTCCCCCGCTGTTCTCTTACTGGAAAGGAAGAATGGCCTGAAGTACCAGTTGTTCAAATGTAGCGTGTGGCATACCTTGTGCAAAGGTATATACCTCGGTTTCTGAAATGGCCAAGCCTTTACCCTCAGTTGTCTGCATTTCATCTTTGACAAGTGCACAATGAGAAACACCAATACTAGCTGAAACTATGACTATCTTCTTCTCTTTATATATGCAGTGCAAAACAATAATCGTGTCAGCTATTTCATGTTTCGAATGTATGAACTTGATATAGAGGCTGGGGTCTGAGGTTGGGCATCGTTCTCATCATGGAATCCTCCGGAAACAGCTAATGTCTCTCCTGTTGGAGCATTTCAGTTTATTTGATAGGACGACAGTAAGTTCTTTTTTGTTGGCTGGTAGCCCCTAAAAGCCCTTTCACTTGTTAGGCACCAGAAATTTTCCTTTTTTTTCAATGATTCTCCTGATAGGACAAGTCTTCCATGATCTCTGATCCCTAGTACCAGTTTTTACAGATGCTTTGCGATACCTGTCTGATTTGACATCAATCCGGTCATAGAGTTTGCCTAAATTGGCAATATGTTCAATGAATGAATCTGCCAGTTGGCCATAGTTTTTTACTGTAGCTAGTTTTCCAAGTGCAACTATCGTTGCTTGACCATCGTTGACTAGATAAGCTGATGCTTCAAGTGTAATTTGTGAACGACACGGTATACCTTCAGTCAACATGTCAATTATGATCGCTTTACATCCTGTCTTCATACTGCCATGTCTTTGCATGACCTATGAGTAACTTTTTAGGTTTATGTTGGAAGACCACTTCGAGATCTACCTTTCTACCAGCTTGGTGATCAGTGATGAGTCTCTGTAGCACATTTCTCTCTGCCTTCAAGGCTGGTTATTTCATTGACTTTAGATTCTTCCTTATATCATACAGGGATGAAATCTTGGCCCAGTCTATATTAACTAAGTACGGGCATTATTATACAGAGCTCTTTCCATGTAGTGGGCAACTATTATACTATTAGTAGATAATGTACACACTGAAAGGTGACGCTAGCTACACTACCACGTAATTTTATTCAATCATACCAATTTTAAGTAGCTCTACTCTGGATCTGTGCCTTCTTTTTGCTGGTGTAAGGCTAATGATACAGATCGGGCAACATGAGATCAAAAGAAATGACATATCTTCAAAAGTTTACTTTCACTTTCATTATCATGATACATATATATACTGTACATATACAGTAGTTTTATTTAGTAGAATCATTAAATGATTTATTTTAGATGGTCCATACACATCCATATATTTACTTCTACTAATGTACTATACAATGTACTATAGTTGCAGGTACTTAGATTCGTGGTTGCAGCTCAACAGACCTGCAAATTTGAATATCATAAAACAAAGGTGAATGGCCCATTGCATAGAGTGAATCAAAATCCTCATGGGGCAGCTTTGGCCTGGTTTAATTTATCACTGAGCTTATGAATTGTTCTACATTCCAAGACTTCACTCGGTTTGTGTTACTTCACTTCAATGATTACATGGGATTCACATTCACAATATTCAATAACCTTCCTAATACAGAGATATCTGTTGTTTTTTATTCAAACTTTCTTCATATTTTCCTATGATATCATACATGATTTGCATCAGTACTTTCTTAATTTTCATAAATAATGCTCAATTCCTTTTGGACAAGTCAATTTCTTTTTCGTACTTTGATCTACTGACCGAGTTATCTGACATAATTACTGGAATTTGAGCATGGCAGATACACTATTCCTCTAACATGTTTCATAAACCATAACTAGACACCTTTTTGAAAGATGGGACCAGTCTGATATAGTAAGTTTTTGTTCCTATTGTCTTATATTTTCCATCTAGTTCCTCTCTTTATTGTTATCTTTCCTTATCTCATATAAACTCCTTTTCAAATTATTTTCCAACCTATTTTTATTTCCTTTTAAATCTCCTTTACTTTTCGATATCTTGTCTTTTCTCCTGTATTTTAATCTGAACTAGTCTTTTACGTTCCTTTTGTATCCTCCATTTATAGTATCCTCTCCGAGTTTCTTCTA
This sequence comes from Palaemon carinicauda, assembly GCF_036898095.1. Lineage (NCBI taxonomy): Eukaryota > Metazoa > Arthropoda > Malacostraca > Decapoda > Palaemonidae > Palaemon > Palaemon carinicauda. Next base: position 23,783,889 of record NC_090752.1, read on the forward strand.
TTTGGTTCTCTTTTCATAGTCCTTGTCTTAAACACATCCTATTCTCCAAGAGGTCCTCCTTTACTCATGCAGCCCTCTCCTTCCCTACTAAATTTCACAGTATTTTTTTTTTCAGACATTTTCTACAATTTTTCTTTTATCTTCTCTCTACGTTCCTAACCTATATTTCTACAGATTTCTCCAGTACGCTTTGATGGTAGAAAATGCACCCTGGTTCAGCCTTACTACGCGGCGAGTTCTTGTGTTTAGCTTAACCCGCTCATGACTTCGACCAATTGTCCTTGAATTATCTGTTTGGCTTGGTACTGACTGATTCGATATAGAACCCATGTTGTAAGTATGAGTGTTATACCTATTATGAAGTAGTTGCTGTCACATATATAGGATATTTGTAGATGTGTATTTCATAAAACTTACTCAAATTTATTCATACCTAGTTAAAAGAAATCACCAACACTGTTAGCTCGCTTCAAGGACCAGAATTTTTTTTTTTTTTTTTTGGGGGGGGAGGGGGCACAGGTATATTTTGCCTTATTAGGAAAATAGAAAAGAAAGAGAGACCTGACTGATTGCAAAAATTACAGAGGCATAACACTTACGTCAGTTATTATGAAAATATATAATATGCTTATTCTAAATAGACTGGAGAGAAAGGTTGATGAAAAGTTGAGAGATGACCAATCAGGATTTAGAAGAGATAGAAGTGGCACTGACCAGATTTCCATTTTGAGAAATGTTGAACAGCAATACTTAGAATATAGAAATCCCTTTTTGAGGGCCTTTGTGGACCATGCAAAAGCCTTTGATAGTATGTACCGGCCAATTTTGGGAAGAATCCTACATTATTATGGAATTCCTCTTAAATAAGTAATTTCTTCTTTTTTTTTTAATTCTCTTCATGAGCACAGAAAGTGCAAAGTTAATGTTAATGGAGTCTTATCAAATGAATATCCAGTGAACAGCAGAGTACCCCAAATGGAATGTGTTAACACATATGTTGTTTATCCTGCTCATGGATTTTATAATACTTAGAACAGTAAGAGATGACGGGGAAGGATTGGACTGGAGTGGTGATAGGAATTTATCATAACTAGAGTATGCTGATGATGCTGTCCTTGTTAGCAGAACACCGCAGGATTTGCAACGCTTGCTTACCAGAATGAATGAAATATCATACAAGGTTGGCCTGAAGATGAATAGAAAAAAGACAGAGACGATGAGAATGTAGTATGCAATGGAAGATGTAATGTCATTGGAAGGAGAAAGGATTAATGAGGGAGAATTATTTAAGTATTTAGGAACTATGATCTTCAATACAGGGTTTTTAGAATTAGAGTTAAGTAAAACATTGAAAAAAGGAAATCAGACAATTACTAGGTTTGGTAAATTTTGGAAATCAAATCGCCTAAAATTGCGTATAAAAATCACACTATATATCACTTTAGTGAGATCGGTGTTACTCTATGGACATAGTCATGGTATGACAATGAACCAATCTCCAATAGACGTAGTAGACTTGAGAACAAAGCCCTCAGAAGGATAATGGGAGTTAATGGCAGGACAGGATAAAAAATGAGACTATGAAAAAGATTACTCGAGTGCCATATGTTGACGAGATCATGATGAGGGGTAGATGGAGATGGTTTGTTCAGGCTCTTCGCACTCCCCAAGAGAGATTAGTTCAGCAAACGTTCAGCTGGGCTCCACAAGGCACTGGAAGAGTTGGAAGACCCTGGCCTACGTGACTGAGGACTATGAAATGCGAAGTAGGAGATGATAACTTGAGAAGTATTGAATTGAAAGCTCAAGATAGAGACGACTGGCAAAATCTAGCCGAGGCCCTTTGCACCAAATGGCGTAGGAGGATGTGATGATGATGAGGCATATCAAACATTTGTCTTTACATGAGCGGGATTTTTCCGAGCGGCATCGTATTCTTATAAGCCTGGCAAGGGCTGGATAATAGTAGACATTGAAATATAAAAAAACTAAATGAATATTTTTTGTTATTGAATAGATTAGAGGTACCTATATTAATAATGCTTATAATTCTAAATATTATTCAGAATCGTACTACGGTATATCTATTAGTATCAACTTCAATTTCTATGTAAAATAAAGTTAATTAGTTACCCTTTACCAACGAAGACTATATATATATATATATATATATATATATATATATATATATATATATATATATATATATATGTGTGTGTGTGTGTGTGTGTGTATAAATATATATATATATATATATATATATATATATATATATATATATATATATATATATATGTGTGTGTGTGTGTGTGTGTGTGTATAAATATATATATATATATATATATATATATATATATATATATATATATATATATATATATATATATATATATAACTATATATATATATATATAACTATATATATATATATATATATATATATATATATATATATATATATATATATATATATATATATATATATATATATAAGAGAGAGAGAGAGAGAGAGAGAGAGAGAGAGAGAGAGAGAGAGAGAGAGAGAGAGAGAGAGAGAACTTTTAGGTTGTTATTGTACTACACTAACTAATTTGCAAAGAAATTTCTAATAATCAGTACATGTAAATATGCATTATATTAAGAAAAAAAAAAAAGCAAGGAGATCAACATCCCAGGCCCAGCTCAGACTCACGTGTGGGAAAAAACCTTCTGTCTGAAGGGCTCCGTAGACTTCTGAAGTATTTTAAACCGTCTGGAACATGCGGGTTAGCGTTGCACGCAGTAATAAATTACCGCCGCACGGAAATTCTTACAAGTGGCTTCTAATCCGCACGGTATTAACCTGTTCATGTGACGCACGGGTTTCTGACCTCATGACACGAAACAGTGTTCGGCGAGTCATCCAGTTCTTGATATAAAGCCTTTAATAACAACAATTACTATGTGAGTTTATAGAATACAACAATATGCATTTATTATATAACATAATAATTGCATTCTCTATTGGTTGATCCTGGAAGGAAGAAACTATATCATAATATCAAGCCACACACACATACCTTAGCAAATTACATTCTAATCTCTTTGATGGTATCTTGCTCGTTAACGACTTACAGTAGAGACGATTCAAAGATGGTAATTAGGGTAGCCTAGTTTAAAACTGGCCTGATTTTTGGCGTAGTATTCGATCTTACAGCACCTACCCCAAGACGTCTACGACGATTTTGCTACTGATGATTTATTTTTCTTTCTTTTTGATAACGTCCGTCTATTACATTAACAAACACTACCACTTTGGTCGAGAAATGAACCAATGGGACGCAGGCAGTAGCTCCCCCACCACCAGGCTACGTTAAGCAATGTATCAGCAACTTCAGTGGACAAAACCAAGCATAATCTTGTACAAATATCGAGTGTATGCCTACTCTAAGCGGTTTTATCATTTGTTGTATATTTTATGTTAAAAAAAAAAACTTAACGGTCTAAGACTCAAGATCATTACACAACTTAATAGCTCTAGGTTACATATTTAACGAAATTTCGAGCATGTGATGTTCTAACATTCATTCTAGGTTAAAGGTCCTAAAGAGGTTGAGCTACACAAATTTACAATTAAGCTGCTCGTGACTGATTATTCATTTCATGCAACAAAATCTAGAGGCTTTTTTCCAGGAACTTATGATTCTGGTAAAGAAGATCTTTTGTTGTGATCACGGCATTCCTATCGATATTCAATCATCTGGGGATCACTAATGACAGAAGCGGTAACAACATGCTTCTATTAAGAATGTAAGGACATCATCATACCCGCCGTGTTTCCTCGCCCTGGACTCTTTTCTGTATATTGTAACTTTATTATTCATTCCACACAGTGGATTTCTGTATAACAAAGTTGCGCTCTTTGAGAGCTTTATATCCATTTATAATAATGTATATTTCATTGGGCTACCGCCTTGATATCTTATATCTATATTTGAATGGAAACACAATTTATTTTAGAGGTTGGAAATGTCTCTGCCAGGGCTACTTATCCGTCCACACTCTGTAATTTCGTGACTGGCAAGTTCAGTAAATTGTCAGTCTCTCTCTGCTCGTCTTGTCCTCACAACTGGTGACCTCGGAGATGTTGGAAACACATAGCAGTTTTGGCTTGCCATTAACGGAATAATTACGACTGCATTTCCATTGTATATCTCCTTTTGCCATTAACATTTAACGACGTCTTTTGGCTTTATCCCACTTAGTTTCATGAAGCAGCAATGATGAGTATATCTGACATAACCAGCTCATGCCCTTGGCCCGATGCATCAACTGACCATGATGAAACCGCCCAGCCCATCGTGCCAAGTAACCACTTAGCTGTGCCTAAAGTCAAGCTGCCACCATTCCCACAACACAATACCAACTCCTGGTTCTTGAGGGCAGACGTACTTTTCAGAGTGGCCAAGCTAAACGACCCCTGAGCCAAAGCCGACATCATCCTGATCTCTATCCCTGATGAGGTATTTGATAAAAACTCTCCATGGCTCGACGCCCACTCTGGTCAGGTATCCTACAACGACCTATGAACCAAACTAACCAATATATACTCTCTTTCCGTCTCGGCAAGGGCGCGGAGGGTCCTTGATCTCAGCAATAGACCTATGGGCGACACCTCTCCCGTAGAAGTATTGGATGAACTGGTTGGACTTCTCATGCTGCCAGAAACTGATGCCAATGGACGACGACGAGAGATAAGCCTATCTTGCGAAATATTCCTCCGACGCCTCCCGCAGGAGGTGAGAGCCCAGCTCACAGGAGGTGAGAGCCCAGCTCACCGACACAGACACCCTGCCGATGAACGACCTCCTGTCAAGGGCACAGAAATTATACGAAGCCTCCCAGGCCTCCCGCCTTGGAGCATCATCCTCTTTCAGCTGCTCATCCCTTGACTCCTCGGCGACGCCCTCTGCTGAAAACGATGAAATCCTCGCCCTGATGAAATAGAAACCTCCGCAGCCGATGCAGCAGAACTGTAGACCAAACCCGACTTGGTGTTTCTACCACCAGCAGTTTTGGGACAATGCAATGAAGTACAGGCCCCCTGTAAGTTCTCGAAGAAATTCTGACTCCAAACACCGACGACATCAACCGTAGCAGCAGTAGCAGATCACGGTAAGATCGTATTCTACATCCTCAACGCCGTAACTGACCATAGGCTTATGGTTGATACCGGCTGTATGCAATCAACATTTGCTCCCTCACAGGCCGACCTAAATCGCCGCCAACGGATCTCCCATCCGGTGTTATGGGACTAGGGTGCTTAAAATCTCATTCATGGGCCAATTTTACTCTTGGCTTCTCGCCATCGCTGACGTCAGACACCCCGTCCTCGGTGCTGACTTCCTGGCTCACCATGGCTTCCTCGTCGACGTCGGCGGGAAACGCCTCATGAATACCGGGACATGCCAAACCCGCCCACCCCGATCTGGTCCGGGTATCACACCAATCTCCGCCGTCATAGCGCAGCCCTTCGCCGCCCTTCTTCAAGAGTTCCCCAATGTTTTCAAGCCGGATATTCGACAATCGCCGGGATCCCCCATCAAGCACGTGGTCTACCACCACATAAACACAACAGGACCTCCCACACACGCCAAGTTCCGCCGCCTCACGCCACAGAAGCTGAGAGATACCAAACGTCCCTTCAAAGACATGGAATGGATGGGCATATGCAAGAAGGCGTCCAGCCCTTAGTCATCTCTGCTCCACATGGTAAAGAAACCAGATGGAACATGGAGGCCCTGCAGTGACTACCGGCGCCTCAACCTCATTACAACGCCAGACCAGTACCCTCTGCCAAATATACAAGACCACCAGTGCCCTTCATGGGGCAAATATTTTTACTAAGATGAACCTTCTCAAATATTACTTTCAAGTTCCTGTTTACCCAGAGGACATGCCTAAGACCACCATCATAACGCCGTTTGGCTCCTACACCTTCTCATATGCAACCTTCGGCCTAAGCAATGCAGGGGCCACGTTTTAACGACTGATGGATAGCATCCTTGGGGACCTGCCAATCTGCATCTGCTACGTGGATGCCATCTTAATCTACTCCAGAACGAAAGAGGAACACTGGAGACACGTCCGCGCCGTGCTAAAATGCCTTCAGGAGAACGGTTTGATTGTGCGCTTCGACAAGTGCACATTCGGCGGCAAGAGGGTGGACTTCCTCGGACATCAAATATTCGCACCGGGCGTGAAGCCCACATCAACCAAGGTGGACGCTGTGAAAGCCTTCCTAACCCCAACGACCATCCAGCACCTTCAGGAGTTTTTGGGGATGGTAAACTACTACCGTCGCTTCATCCCCATCATCACCCACATCCTGACTCCCCTCAACAACATCCTGAAGGGAAAAGCCAAAAAGGTCGTCTGGGGTACCCTGCAGCAACGCACATTTGACAGGACGAAGGCTGCCCTCACCGAAGCCACTACCCTGGGGTACCATGATGACAGTGCTCCTCTGAAGTTGACCACTGACTCCAGCAACATCACCTGTAATGCTGTCCTCGAACAGATCGTCAATGGTTACCCGCGACCTTCTTCAACAAGAAACTCAAACCCGCGAACACCAGGTACAGCACGTTCGACAGGGAGCTTCTCGCCGTCTACGTCACCGTCAGCCACTTCAGATACATGCTTGAAGGAACGCCCTTCACCATCGCAACGGACCACCAGCCCTTGATCCATGCTTCCACGAAGTCTTCAGACGCATGGTCCCCTCGCCAACAATGGCCCCAAGCAGCCATCGCAGAATTTGGCTGCACTATCAGCTACGTACCGGGTAAGAAGAACCCAGTCGCCGATGCCCTCTCCAGGATCGAGATCTACACGGTCCACCTGGGGATCGACTACGCAAACTCGCCATAGAACAGCAGAACAACCCAGAAGCCCAAAACTATCGTACGACAGTATCAACGCTATGGATGAAGGACATTCCCCTTGGACCGGCTTGGGAAACCATCCTCTGCGACACCAGCCCATGGACTCCCAACTCCTGTAGAAGAAACATCTTCAACGTCATCCACGGGTTATCACACCCCTCGGGTCGCACTACAGCCCGTCTTTTATCCGAGAAATTCATCTGGCCAGGAATCAAGAAAGACGCCCCTGAGTGGGCAAGAACCTTCATTAACTGCCAGACGAGTAAGGTCAACCGCCATTCCGAGTCAGGAGTCGGAGATTTTCCCCAACGCAAGAGACGATTCGGACACATCCACATGGACATCGTGGGACCTCTGCCACCTTCAGGTTCTGCAAGATACCTCCAGACCATCGTCGACCGCTCCACTAGATGGTTAGAAGCAACTTCAATGTCCGAAGCAATCAACCACGCTTGCGCCGAAGCTCTCCTGTCTAGTTGGATCAGCCGCTTTGGTGTCCCCAGCGATATCACGATGGACTGAGGTTCCGCTTTCTTGTCAGAAATCTGGCTCTCTCTGGCAAACCTGATGGGAACGACATTCCGCAGCACCACGGCATACAACCCTGCAGCGAACGGCAGGGTCGAGAGAGCTCATCGCACACTCAAAGCAGCCCTAATGGCGAGCTGTACGGACGAGCATTGGAAAGCACAACTCCCGTGGGTCCGCCTTGGCCTTCGCACCGCTCCCAGGGCAGACGGTGAACCTTGTCCTATGTAGAAAGTATATGGCGAGGCATTTACAGTCCCTGGCGAGTTCTTCCCTGCAACTACCAACGACACCATTAGACTACCGCCTTGAGAGAAATCACCTGGAAATTCAGACCATGCCTGAAAACATACGAGGACAGGACCAGACATTTCACGGCCAAGAACCTAGACGACTGCGACTACGTCTTCATATGGGTCGATGCTCACCCCCAACCACTGACTAGACCTTATCGTGGCCCTTATAAGGTTGTCAGAAGAACAGCCCTATCTTTCCTCCAAAACGTCCATGGACAAGAAGATTGGGCGACGATCGAGCGATTAAAACCAGCCTACCTTGAAAGCAGCAAGAAGGTCACCACGGGCCCTGGTAGACCTATGATTCCACTTCAGAACATGTCATCCACCAGACGGGAGAAAAGCATGCAATGACGGGGGAAAACGATTCCTCGGAATCAGAGCAACCTTACCCTCTCCTTAAACACCAGAGGGGAATTACATCACCCTCCATGATACAGGGATTATTCGCATCACCCATCTACGAAGCCCGCTGTCTGGGGGGGAGGGGGGGTGGGGGTAGTGCTTGTTAGGACATCGTCTTACCTGCCGTGTTTCCTCCCCCTGGATTCTTTTCTGTATATTGTAACTTTATTATTTATTCCACACAGTGGATTTCTGTATAACAATATTGCGCTCTTTGAGAGCTTTATATTCATGTATAATAATGTATATTTCATTAGGCTACCGCCTTGATATTTTATATTTATATTTGAATGGAAACAAATTATTTTAGAGGTTGGAAATGTCTCCCTCCTGGGCTACTTATCCGTCCACACTCTGTAATATAGTGACCGTTGCATGTTCATTTTTCAGTAAATTGTCAGTCTTTCTCTGATCGTCTTGTTGTCCTCACAGAAATTAACTTTATCTTTGTTGCTATGTTTTCTAACATTTATAAGAGAAACTTTTTTTGTTGTAAAGAGATTGCATACCTTTTTCGTCTGTCCTTCCCCCTTCTTTAGCAATTCCTCTCATTTATATCTTACTAGAACTGGTGCAATGTTCTTATTGAGTAAACATTATCTCGTAAAGTGATTATGCGACCTCGTAACACCAGTTTCTTGTCCTTCAGATTCGTGACTAATGGTTATAATGTCTGACCCTTCTGAAAATGCAGGTAACGGCCACAATTTCGTCGGGATTCATGCTTTGTTTCTAGTCAAGTATGACAATAACTTGCTTCATATATTAATATATGATCCCTTGATTGTAGAATATGCTAATAGCAAAATTAATATCATGTTAAGAAATAGAGATGATAATGTTGAAGTTTATATCCTTATGTAATTGCTCTTCTTATTAATATCTTATTTTAAGAATTGAATAACTCGCAGAGCAAGGTTCATTAAATGAGCTCAGTAACAATCTTGGAATAATTACATGCTGTGTAGGTCAATTATGATTAGAATTGCAATCACCTGTCGTCTTGTCAAATTACCAATTCAAAGAATTAGCCAATAAAAATGGAACTGTAATTATTATTACTCTATTTCGGTAGCTATAAATTTCAATTGCAGTTACAGATACATATACCCTATTTAATGCGTCATTATATTTTGTGCACTTATCATAAATTCTCTTGTAAAACAAAAAGAAAATGCAGATTATTGCAGAAACTACTGTCGGGAATTTCGAACTGATCATTCGAAAGTCCCGCCATTTAACTCCACAAACGTTACGTTAAATTGAGGGAAGGCTGGAAGATCTCGCGGGCGTTCAGACGAATGACTATGGTCTAATACGCGACGGTATTAGGGCCTAAAACTTAACCACCTGGTAGGGAAAGAGCGGGTGTTAAAGAAATTGAATATTTGTAATTTATGAATCATGAATGTAACGTTATGTTACTATACCACGATGAAAATGTCTTATGTATATGTTTAGAGCCAAGGACTCCTTAAGTTGGTGAATTACAGCAAATTATGGCCTTCAGCCAAATCATTAAGCCTCCCCTTGTATTTAAAGTAAGACTTTAACAGTTTCTCAGTCTTGTGGTAGATAAAGAAGTTTTAACCAACCCCTTATAAATTGATAAGGTAAGAATTCCCTCCCCTCTGCCAAGGACACTTTAGTCAGCGCGGGAAATCGTAGTTTTCGTCGAAGCTGCAGGAGCTACGATCGTCCTCTTTGCCTAATATCCCCCAAACAAGTAAGTTGTCTCTATTGTTACGTCTCTGCTCCTTGTATAACCAGGTCGGTTTCCCCATAATTTTTTGTAGGTGTGATGTGAGTTTTGTATCTGTACATATTTCGGTGATCCTTGTGATTGGGGATCAGATTCATTCACTAAATTACGGTAGAAAGCCTTGGTATGTGGTCTACCAAGGTATTTTGTTAAAATTGGGTGTATTTTGTTCTCCTTTTAAGTCCGATGTGGACTTAGTGTCCCACGAGCACGTATAATTGTATCGAGTGAGATATTTCATTTATTATGCAGTGTAAATTTTTTAATATGTTATTCCCTTATCAAATAACTATTTTTGTAATAAAATTGTAAAGTGTAGACCTCCCATGCACCCTCTTGCCAACGGCTATGGCAGAAATCCATCAGAAACAATGTAGTAAGCGAGTCCGCCTATTCCTCGACTCAGGAAGCCAAAGGAGCTTCATATCGGTGAAAATCGCAAGTCAATTAGGCCTACCGGTGGTAGGACGAGTATCATTGAATATAGCTCCATTTGGCTCCGTGGAAATAAGCGGACAATACAATGTAGTGAGTTGTAGGGTTGAGATGGGAAAAAGAACCGTGCGAATGAAGCTAGTAGCACACGAAAACGTAGACGTCCCAATACATAACGCTGGTTATGTAAAGGTCAGACAGCATCTGTTGAGTAAGGGAGTCACGTTAGCCGATCCAGCAAACAAGTCCGATGTGCTGAAAAATGTCCACATATACGTAGGGGCTGATTACTTTAGCTACTTTATTATAGGCGTAGAGAAGGTGGATAGGATCAATCTTTTCCTGACACATAATGGTATGTCGCCATATGGGAAGGTGCCGCAGTGGCTATTGCAGGGGGAAAGGATTGAACAGGTAAAAACGCTTAGAGTGTACAAAATCCCGAACGAACCATATCAGTTTGACGTAGATGAGTGGTGGCGTTTGGACCGTGTTGGCATCGCCCCATCTGAGCAATACACTGTTCGCGAGGCAGAAGCCATGCGAAAGGTGTCGCAAAGTGTTGTGAAAAAGCTTGAGGGATATTAGGTTAGCCTACCATTCGGGTCGGATGTTAGGCCAGATACGAACTATCGAAACGCTGTAGCGCAGTTAGAGTCGTTGCAAACTAAATTCAGGAAGGATAGGGAATATTTTGATCAATACCAGGGAGTGATAGATAAATATCTTGAAGCGGGTTTTATATCTGAAGTGAAAGAACCCAAGGTGGAAGGTTATTATATGCCGCACTTTGGAATCAGGAAAGATAGCCGCACCACCCCCCTTAGAATCGTGTTCAATACCTCGGCGAAATCAAAAGGTAGTAAGTCATAGAATGAATGCCTCTTATCTGGCCCCAATCTGGTAGAATTAGCGTATCATTTGATCATAAGGTTTAGGTTGAACCAATATGCTATGTTAGCTGACATCAGGAAAGCCTTCCATAGTGTCTTGTTGGATCCTCGTGATGCCAAATACACATGATTTCTGTGGCGCGAGGCAGCAGGTCAAGCGCTCACCTTCGCCTTCAGAGTCGTGGTGTTCGGCATCACGGCAAGTCCATTTTTGTTACAACAAGTTTTAAATTATCATTTCAAAGGGGAAGGTAGGCCAGATTTGGTGAAGTCTTTTTATGTGTATAATTATCTAGCCACTTTCAAAAATCTAGAGAGCATGAGGCGAGAGCATGAGTCTGTCAATAAAATCTTAAAAGGGGCGGGTATGCCTTTAGAAGGGTGGGCGTCCAATCACTTGACCTTCGATAGCGAGAAACGGTGGAGAGAGCCTGTGAGTGTGAACGTGCTTGGACGTAGACAGATTGTGTGTGAAAGAAAGTAAGAGAATCTGTGAGTTGGGGGAGGGATGGGTGCATACGAAGCGTAGGGTACTTTCCCTGTTGGTCTCAATTTACAATCCGATAGGTTTGATAAGCCCATTATTTGTAAGAGGAAAACTTTTCCTCCAACAACTATGGGAGGATGACGTGGGGTGGGATGATGTGTTAAATGGAGAAAAAGCTAGAGAAGCGAGTGAGTTATTGAGTGATTTGAAAGCAGTGAGCGAAATCACCTTTCCAAGAACGATAGGTAGGAAAGGTTTAGAACTCCATGTATTCACCGATGCCAGCAGTAAGGCATACGGCGCAGTGGCATATACCAGGGACGACTGCAATCAGGTAAGCCTAATAACTAGTAAAATGAGGATCACTCCGAAGGGGATGAACAAATTGACAATTCCCAAGCTAGAACTGCAGATTCATTCACTAAATTACGGTAGAAAGCCTTGGTATGTGGTCTAACAAGGTATTTTGTTAAAATTGGGTGTATTTTGTTCTCCTTTTAAGTCCGATGTGGACTTAGTGGCCCATGAGCACATGTAATTGTTTCGAGTTAGATATTTCATTTATTAAGCAGTGTAAATTTTTTAATATGTTATTCCCCTATCAAATAACTATTTTTGTAATAAAATTGTAAAGTGTAGCTGTATTTTGTTTGATTCCTGGACGGTTTTGGGAGGCTTACCTCTTCAAGGTCTTGTTATCCGCCCTAAACATCGGGCTTAGAACTAATCACATAATTGTCGAAGTGAAAATCACGACAACTACAGTACATATGCCTAAGCTTGGTCGCCTTTGAAAATCTGTTTAAAAAAAAAAAAAAAAAAAAAAAAAAAAAACAATTGCATGGTGTGATTTGTAAAACCTTCAGTACAAATACAAAAGAAACTTACTTTTATGAATATAGACATCATAGTGAGATGTGTGATTAATTATGTTTCAACAAGATGAAAATTACAATCACCGTACTCTAAGGCCAAATATGTCGGTAGCCGAATTGACGATTTTTATTATCATACAGTAACAGTATTTAAGGAAATTTATCGAATTACGCATAAACATTTATCTTATAGCATATATATATATATATATATATATATATATATATATATATATATATATATATATATATATATGACAGTAGGTATAAATACTCCCAACATCAATATTACAATGAATCAAACAACCAATATCCAAAGAAAACAGAGAGTTTAAGAACAGATGGCAGAGGTGATGAGCAAAGGTGGTTAAAGACGGGAACTCATCCTCATTAGGGGTGTAACTGATTGCACATCCTCAGAGCGAGTTGCACCTACGATACCTATGCTAACCTGTATATTCATCTGCTAAAATCGTTTTCACTGACTAGTTTTCCGTTTGGCTGTTACACTCCCCTAATTTTCCAACTCTCCTGCTCATTTTGTTCTCTATGTCCTACGATCACCTTGTTTCTTCGCTTCTATTCTCCGTCATGGTTTCTCTCTTTACTGTCATCCATCTAGTTAATCGCTTCTCGTAACCACTTAGCTTCTCTGCGCATTGTTCCTTATTCATTGTCCTCAACTCTATCATGTTTTAATGTGCTATAAATATAACTTGTTCTCATTACTTATTATCCATAACCTCTGTTCCATTGGAATAGCCTCTATCTCTTTTAACCATTGTTCTCTATTTTAGTATTTCTTTAGCTACCAACACTTTTTCCTCATCCATTATACACTGTATACACACACACAAACACACACACACACACACACACACACACACACACACATATATATATATATATATATATATATATATATATATATATATATATATATATATGTATATATATATATATATATATATATATATATATATATATATATATATATATATATATATATATATATATATATATACAAGGATTTTTTGGGGTTGCAGGCTAAAGCTTAGAAAGAAACTGATGGTGGGGGTTAGAAGGGGCCTGTCGTAGAATTATTATTTTTTCGGAGAAAACAACTATAGATGCTATTTCCTGGCATCTAACAGCATAGTGTAGCAACAACGATATCATATTTTGTGGAGGATTTTTGTGTGACCAATTACAATTTGTACATAATGCGTATCATAAAATACCTTTTGTATAAATCTACAAGCTTGATATATCGATTCAATAATATCAGTTATATCCAGTTTGACTCTCCATTAACACCCTTATCAGCCTACCATTTTGATGACTCCCAGAGTGACTGCTGCCCACCCGCCTTCCCACTCAGAGCTGTGCTGTAAGCTTTCACAATGCTGCCCAACAAATCAGATTCTATCCAGGCCACATCAATGAAACTACCGACCTTTGCCAGTAGAGAAGCTTTTGCTTGGTTTTACTGCACTAAAGTTCAGTTTTCCATCAAGGGCATGACTTTCTCAAGCTGCAAAGCAAAGTATGCCCTTGCGGCAATTACCGAGGATACTTTCCCAAAAATCTGCAACCAAGGGGACGTCTTAATAGAGTATGATGCGCTCAAACATTACCTCCTGGAGCAGCACTAACCATTGGTAGCCATCCATATATCCAAGCTTTTTCAGCTCTCAACAACCAATGGGGACCAAAAGGCTTTGCTCACCTTTAAGGAAATGACTAGTATCGATGGCTTGTAACCTGCCGCAGACAATATCCGAAGAGAAGTGAAGTGACTTTATGTTCTTTTGGTTATAATGCCTACCCGAGTCTGTGTGCACCTCCATTCCCGATATTGATACCTTGCCCATGAATAACCTGAAACCCAATGTCGACGCCCTTATGGACAGCCACTTTACCACATCAACGCCTCCACTCCTGACAAAGAGGACAACCATTCAACACAGACTGAAGCTAGCATGAATATGGTAGCACACAGATGAACCCCCATGAGGTGGCAGAGCAGCGATAAAGCCACCCACCATCAACATATGCTGCCTCTCCCTCTTGCCCCTATCAATGACCTCTACAGCCAATTACTGATGCCCATTTGCAAACTTTATGTTACTGTAATGCCAGATTTGGGGCAGCTGTGAAAAAAATCTGAGGACAGTTACCAGCGGACAAAAAACTTGTACATGATAATTGTACTGAAGTGCGGGTCTCGGTAGACACCTGCGCTTACCATTCCCTACTACCATTGTCACTTGCAAGGACATATTTCCGTCATTCTAAGCCCACTGACATCTACCTGGTAGCTGCCAATATATTGAAATCCCCACCCACGGGTAAGAGATATCCTCATTATCATTTGGGAGCGCCGAATACTATTAGAAGTTTCTCGTTACCAACGTCACATTGCCAATAGTCAGTGCAGATATCCTTGTCCAATTCTACCCCCTGGTTAATTTTGCACATCAATGTTTAGTCAACGCATATTCATAGATTACTTTTTAACAGATCTTCAACACGTCCCCTTTGACCTCGTACTCCACTTCAATGCACCCACAGTTGCCTACACCCATGGTTGCCTACACCCACATCCTCATGTTGTACCAAGAAGTATTCCGAGCAAAACTTCGTCAAAGCCCACGGTTCCCACTAAGCATAGTAGTTATCACCATTTCATGACAACCGAGACTCCAGTTTTTGCCAGATTCAGGAGTCTGTTCCTGGATTATTTAGCAGCAGCTAAACGAATGTTTACCAAAATGGAAGGAATAGGCCTTTGACAAAAGCCCATGGTCATCATCCCTACAAATTGTACTGAAAAGGATTACAGGTGTCTGAACATGAAGATAGAGCTGAATCACTAATTCCTCACAACATCGCCGACCTTACCTCCTTCTTGTACAAAGCGAAAGTGTTCTCCACTTTCGACCTCTTGAAGGGGTATTATCAGGTGCCCTTGACTCCAGATTACCTCCCCAAGACCACCATCACTACCCCCTTTAACACATACACATTTTAGGGAACCTTCCTTTCTATGTATATTACATGGATGGTATACTTGTTTTCTCTTCCTCCAAAGAGGAACAACTATGCCACCTATGCATTGTTCTCGGCAGAACTTACCAAAGCTTTCAAACATCAAAGAACTAGAAAATTTCTTGGGCATGGCAAACTATTATCACAGATTCCTGCCAGCTATTGCTGTCACTCTTGCCCTACTCTACAACCCCCTTGAGGGCAAGTCAAAGACCTGAAGTGGGGTCTCATTCATGAAGTGGCTTTCTATTAAGAAAACTATGACCTATCAACTGCTGATGCTCTTACTTTTCCTCTGCCAAATGACTCCCTCCTCATCACCGATACCAGTGCCGTCACTATTGATGCAGTACTCGAGCAGATGGTCAATGGCTCCCACCCTCAGTTGGTCTTCTTTAACAGAAATTTTTCTAAAGTCTTATCCAGCTACTCTATTCGATCTCTAACTGCTGGAGGAGCATTTGGTTGTCTGTCACTTTCACCACTTCTTAGAGGGTATGACCTTCATTCTTTTTGCAGACCACATACCCCTGTTTAGCGCCATCACTCTACAGTCCGACGCCTTGTCTGCCAGTCAACGCTGACATCTCTCCACAATGGATGAATAAAACTGCAGCTTTCAACATGTCTCTTGGAAAATTAATGTCATTTGCAATTCCCTGCCAAGAAACATATTGGCCTCCATTCACCTGGGATTGGATTACAATGCCTTTGCAGAAGCCCAGCGAAAAGATCTAGAAGACCAATCCTGAAGGACATCCTGCACATCCCTCCATTGGTAAGACATCAACTTTGACGACTCCAACACCACCTTCCTCTGTGACCTCAGCACTGGTAGGCCATAACTGTGGATACCTGCCTCTATGTGCTGACAGATGTTTGATCTAATCCATTGCCTCTACCAACACTAACACCAATTTAATGATAACTAAGTTCATTGAACACAGCATTACTAAGGATACTAAAGATTGAGTCCGTGCCTATACTTCATAACACACCTCAAAAGTACATCGACACACAGATTCAGGAGGGAAACCTTTCCTTAACCTCCGCGTTGATTTGCCCATATTCACATCAATGTAATAGGCCCCCTACCTATATGACAAGGATGCCATTACCTGTTTACCATCATAACCACTCCACTCAATGACCTGAAGCCATCATGCAAACTGCAACATCAGCTTCATGTATATCACCCTTACTCTCATGGTGGATAGCTAGATTTGTTATCCCTGAGCATATTACTTCTGACAGGGGTACCAGGTTCACCTCTCAATTTAGTTTACTCAGTCTCCCTTCGTCTTCCTGGGAATAAGGACCACTCCTAAGCATGCTCTGAATGTCTCAGTAGCTTAATTAATGTATGGAGACCCGTTTTGTCCATCCATAGCCTCCTCCCCCAGTCTCCAGTGCTTATATCAAGATGAGGGGAAATTTACTCCCTACCACAAGACTTACCTGCCCCCAGCTAAGAAACCCATTCCGAAAGATTTAAACACTGCAAGATATATCTATGTGCGCACCGACATTAGCAAGCCACCTCTGACACCACCTTACATTGGCCCTTTCCCTGTCATCAGTTGTTAACAGAGGGCTTTGTTAATTAACATTCATAGCAAAGAAGACTAGATCACCATTGATCACCTAAAACCTGTGTATCTTCTGCAAGATGACCCGCCTCTCTTGGGCAGGGCACCCTATTTTACATTTATATCTAAGGGAGCAAGGAGCCATGTAATAGAATCGTATTTCATACATACCCATACGTTATCATGCTCTCCCTCTCTCTCTCTCTCTCTCTCTCTCTCTCTCTCCCCCACTGGTACTAAAAAAAACCTGTTTATACTTGCAAATGCAAGTTCCGCATTGTTAAAGTTTTAGGCCATTGTCATCCTTAAGTCTTTGCATATAAACTTGCTATGTCACTTGAATAAAGTCAGTTATGTCCAACTCCTCTTTGCATTTAAGATCCATATCAGTCTGCCACATTGATGCTCCCAGAGTGAGCGCTGACAGCCCACGCTCCTGCTCACAGCTGTACCCTATTCTTTTACAATGCCATCCAAAAAAACAGATTTAAAACACGCCACATAAATGGAATTTATGCACTTTGCCACTAAAGAAGCTTCAGTTATGCATCGATGGTGTGACTCTCTCAGGCAATAAAAGCAGACTATGTCCTTTGGGTGATTTTTGAGGAAACTTTCCTGGAAATTTTTGATTGACTTTGCATAAAAGGGGATTCCTCAATAAGGTATGACCTCAAAACGGTGTCCGAACAATTCGGTCCCGGACAATTCGGCCCTGGACAATTCGGTCCCGGACAATTCGGTACTAGGACAATTCGGTACCAGGACAATTCGGCACCAATTAATTCTTATAATATGGAAAAACAGTATTTTTCCAATTTTTATCGTTTCTAAAATTCCTATCAGTTCTAAGCATTACTTTTAAAAAGAAAATTTTTGCTTTTGTTAGGATAGATATAAAAAAAAGTCCAATTGATTTATCCTTGTTTGTGCGATAGATTAAAAAAAAATACATTTTTTGTTTCTTTATTATATAAAATATGAAACAGTAAAAACCATACATTTCTTATGTTAAAAGTATGTATATAAAAATAAAATAGTAAAAACTATACATTTCTTGTCGTTAAAAGTATATAAAAAAATTTCAACTTTAATAGTATGAGCGATTGCTTTAAGGAACTGCATTCTTTCTGCTTGATTATATTTCTCCATCGTCTCATATTACGACTAATATGAGATAGTTTCGTTATATCAGTAAGTGCGCACTCATTTAAATTTCCTAGTTCTTCTGTTAGAATTGAACGAGAAGATGTTTGACTTGTGATTGTCCCTCCTTGATATTTGCAGTAGCAACTTTTGCACTCACTTCAGCTGCAGTTGTGCTATGAATTTGTTTTCCAATATATTTGAACGCATGAAAATTAACATCTGGGTGAAGCCATGCTTTGCAAGTCCGCCGTTCACAACGCAAATATATGTTATTGATACACGTAGTTTTCCTTTTCAACTATTTTCCTTTTTCCTTTTTCCGACTGTATCCAGTTGCAAGACTCCATTGTGTGAATGATGGGGTGAAACTACACTAAAAAGTCTGGAATAAAGAAACTAATAAAGTCGTTTTCTTTAAATATGTTTTTTAAACTAAGGGAATAACCAAAGTAATCGTTTAGTAATAAAATAGTTAGGTGGATTGTTTATGTTATTTGTGAACAACTAGTGAATAACCAAACTAAGTAATTAGGTATTGAGGTGATATTAAATATAAATAGTTCATATGTAATATAAGAATATCATATTTTCCTGATTTTAAAAAATGACAAGCCTGGTACCGAATTGTCCTGGTACCGAATTGTCCTAGTACCGAATTGTCCGGGACCGAACTGTCCAGGACCGAATTGTCCGGGACCGAATTGTCCAGGACCGAATTGTCCTAGCACCCTCAAAACATACCTTTCGGATTAGTACTCACCATCATTAGCTGCACATATAGCCAAGCTTCTTCCGCTCTCTCAACAACCGTTACGGGACCAAAAGACTTCGCTTGCAATCAAGGAAATAACCAGCATTGCTTGCCTGTAACCAGTCGCAGACGTTTTTCCTCGGGAAGTGAACGTACTTCGTGCATTTGGGTATGACGCCTACCCACACTTGTACATGCGGCCATCCTTGATGTCAAATTTGCCCATGAATGACCTGATGACTAAAGTCGATGCCCTTATGGACAGCCACTTCACCACCTTCAAGACCTCAATCTACGCCTCCACTCCTGACGAAGAAGCAAACCATTCAACAACTACAGAAGGTGGCATGAATGTAGTAGGACACAGACCCACCCAGCAATGTGCAGGAGCGGCAACAAAGCTGCTCACTACCCAAATATGATAGCCCTTGCTCATGCCCCAACCAACAACCTCTACAGTCACTTAATGATGCCCATCAGATGCAGCTATCCTACTACTACCCCAGATTAATGGCTGTTGCGAAAAATGTGCTGACGGTTGTCAGTGACAAAATAAAAGGCCAGTACACCATCGCTTTTGGTAGTTGCCTTCCCTGTCACTATATTTTTTTTGCATGATGTTGGTACTAATGTGGGGCTTTGGTAGACACTGGTGCTTGCCATTTCCTTATACCAATGTTACCCTGCAGGAAACAACGCAGTCATTCTAAGCTTGCTGCCGTCCGCCAGGTAGCGGCCAAACGATCTGAGACCCCCATTCATGAGTATGACACATTCGTCAACACTTCTCCCCCCATCCCCTATAATCTCACACTCTACATCAGCGCACCCAAGGATGCTTACATCCACGGATGCCTACACCCCCCTCCTCAAATTGTACCCGGAAGTCTTCCTCCCAAACCATGATTCACGCTAAGCATGGTATTTATCACCTTATCAATACAATCGGGTGCATAATGTTTGCCAAATTCGGGTGTCTTGGCTCGGATTGTTTGGCAACCAATAAATGAATGTTCACTGAAATTGGAGAAATGGATCTTTGACAAAAGCTGTCAACCCCATGGGCATCCCCCTATATCAGATTACTGCTCATATCTCTGCAACCTATGGAATAATTGAACACTTTCATGACACCCTCAAAGCAGCTTTGATGTCCCGATGCAATGACTTTAACTGGTTTCCAGTATATAAATATATATATATATATATATATATATATATATATATATATATATATATATATATATATATATTTATATATGTATGTATATATATATATATATATATATATATATATATGTGTATGTATATATACCTGTATATATATATATATATATATATATATATATATATATCTATATATATATTTATTTATATATATACACATATAAATATATACATATATATATATATATATATATATATATATATATATATATATATATATATATATATAAAATATGTATACATATATATATATATATATATATATATATATATATATAAGTATATATATAAATATATATATATATATATATATATATATATATATATATATATATATATATATTTATATATATTTATATATGTATGTATATATATATATATATATATATATATATATATATGTATGTATATATACCTGTATATATATATATATATATATATATATATATATATATATCTATATATATATTTATTTATATATATACACATATAAATATATACATATATATATATATATATATATATATATATATATATATATATATATAAAATATGTATACATATATATATATATATATATATATATATATATATATATATAAGTATATATATAAATATATATATATATATATATATATATATATATATGTATGTATATATATATATATATATATATATATATATATATATATATATATATTTTATATATATATATATATATATATATATATATATATATATTTCCATTAACGTTTAAACTCGAAAAACTCAATACCCGACCTCTTAGGAAATGCTATAACTCCCAGACAGCAATAAATATAAACACTGAATATCCCAAGGTCTCTAAAGTACACTCAAAACAAAATAGGGTAATTGTTTTTAAGAACTATTCAAAACAACCTCTTACTTCGATTCTTTAACAGGGATACAGGAGAGTCCTGTGAGACTGATGATTTAAATAATAGATACTTTACAAAAATAATATATTTCATAAAAAAAAAGTTATTGCACTGTGAAAGAATTTACATAAAAAATTAATCACTCGAGACATTAAATTTGAAAAAAATAATTCAGACTAAGACAAGAAAATATTACTTCTAAATATTATACAATTACTTGACTCGAAATATTGATTTTGAACAAAACCTTAGACTCAGACAAGAAAATATTACACTGAAAATTACATAATCACTTGACTCTAAATATTAAATCTAACGAAACCTTAAACTAAGACAAGAAAATAATACTTATAAAAAGTATCCATGCACTTGTTTCAATGGAAATCATATTTCAATCTAATATTTAATCTTGATACTTAATGAAAATAGTTAACCTTCAACACTAATGGTTAAACTTTTATAGAAATTACATGAAGTAACTGACAAACTTACGAGTTTTTAGCTCACACGAAGTTTTAACCAGATAGCTGTATAAATATACTTCCTATTTTCACATATGAATCATGGTGCCAGTTACAAAATTTACACAATACCAGCACTCATCACAACGCAATACATTTGAAATTACTATCAAAGTTGTAGTAAGGTTTCAACACAGTGCACACGATATAAGTTGGGCACAAACTTAATCATTTTAGAGCGAACACACACTCGAGGTAATTGGAAGAGAGGATGTTGGTTGGCTATTACAAAGGGGAAAGCTGGATTTCTTCTGCCCTACGGATCCCTCGGAGCACATATATATTGACTTAGTTATTCTAGATCCTTCTAGGTCAGAGGGTCTAAAAGCTAAGGGGCCGTCTTTTCAGTGCCAGAGTTACCAACTAGATAAAAATTCAGGAAAACGAACCTTGCTTGCTAGGTAAACCTTTCTATGCAGTTCTGACCATCACCATTCTCGGAATAATAAAAAAAAAAGATAACCCTAACACTGGAGTTTTCGAGACCCTTCCAAAATACGTGGTAAATATAAGAATTGCGTAATTTTTCACAAACATGATTCTACACTATAAGCCCTAGTTCATACCTCAGCACACTTAATTGAGATTGCATAAGACTTCGTGACAAAATACCTGAAATAAAAGGTTTCTTCTTGAAGCTGACGTAAATTTACCTATACTGACTTGAATAAGAAATATAATAAAATGAACAACTAATATCTTCCGCAATTTACATAAATTACTTAAATCTACAAGAGAGGAACTCACCTTATGAGCTAGCTATTCGCCTGTTAAATACACATATGAAGTACATAAATAAAGTATATGACTAAATTACTTACTCAACAGTAGACCAGCTTCGTAAGAATATATATATATATATATATATATATATATATATATATATATATATATATATATATATATATATATATATATATATATATATATATATATATACATTATATGTCCTCATTCTTGTTAATTTGGTTTGTAAGTATAATGTATCTTTTTTTATCACCATTAATTCTTTTGCTCTCTGGAGACATTGAGAAAAATATGGGACCAGTTCGTCCTAGATTTCGTCAATGTCGACTACTGTATTGCAATATTCGTAGTCTTCATGCAAATATTCAACACCTTACAGTTGCGTCTAAACAGTATGATATTCTTATGTGCTCAGAAACTTTTGTTTCTAATATGAGGCACTCATCTGAGCTCATTATAACTGGTTTTAAGAAGCCAATAATTTTGAAACGTGATGCTTCCCCTGCGGCCAGGGGAATGGCGATGAATATCAGAACTAAGTACCCTGCTTTTCATAAGCCCTGCTACAAATGTGGATGTCTTGAAATTACGGTAGTAAAATTTTGTGGCAGACATAACAAATTCTATTTCTGTTTGATCTACCAGAATCCTGTCATGGATGATTCTATTTTCGATTATCTTCTTACCATTATGGCTAAGATACAAGAAGATGATAGAAAGGCCTCTTTTGTCTTTGTTAATAATTTCAATGCTAACCATAGGGAGTGGTTAAATTCAGTTTTTCCTACCGATTCCGTTGGTTTAAGAGTTTTAGTCTTTGCTTCTGAATCAGGCTATGAACAAATCATAAGTGGAGCTATTCACATGTCTGGTAACTGATTGGACCTCGTGTACACCGACTCCCCTGGTGTTATAACAAGTTAGGTTGGTTCTCCAGTTAGGACATATGATCATGCCTTGATTTCATTAGTAGTGAAGACTGAATAGCCTGTCCCTGATGTATATTACTCATGTAAGATTTAAATGATACTTCAAGCAGACTAGAATAGTATTTTTCCTGATCTCTTAGGCTTGAATTGGTCACGATTGTATAGAAGTGTTGATCCTGTAGACTCTTTGACTGAAAATCTATTCAGCATAATTGATAGGCGTATCCCTTCTCGTGTACTAAGGTACCAAGTGAAGAACAAACCCAAATTCAATGATGATTGTAGACGTGCTTATTTGTAGAATCGGGAGGCCTATCATCTGTTGAAGGGTAACAGATCAGATTTGACCTGGAATAACTATACTCAGCTTAGAGCTTTTGCTCAGAGAGTTTATGCTTCAACTGAAAAAGATTACAAATTAACCATAAAAGAAACCCTTTACTGGTACAACCAAGGAGCATAAGTAGTGGATTACCCTTAAATTTGCACTTTATGGTGTAGAGGCAACGGTTCCTCCATTACTTAAACCAGATGCCTTTGTCACTCACTGTCCAAAGGAAAAGGTAACCTTTTTGGCTGATGTGTTTGACAGCAAGCAGAGTAATGGGAAACTTGAACTTAGTAATTCTTGTTTTCCTGAGGCTAAACTAACTAGTTTAGCTTTTCAATCTCGTGAAATTAAAACTCTTTTCATGGACCTTCTTGCTTATGGAGGTGTAGACCCAAATGGTATTTCTTCTTTGTTTTTTATAAAAACTATAGATTTCTTAGCTCCAAAGTCATGCGATGGGCCGAGAGAAGGTTGTGACTCAAAGACAGTATGAAAGTGAGTTTATTATAGCACACTCTCCTTTATATACAAAAGCTCAAAGCAACGAGAAATTTCATGTTAAAAAACTGACACTGTTACATATGAGAAAAACAGGCATGTTTATTCTGGTTCTTTTTAATGCGAGGGAAGAGCGAAGATACAAGTATAATATATAAACAAAATTAACTATGTACGATCGTGTGACACATGGCTCCGCTCCCTAAAAATGACATACTGTACATGTTAAATAGGGCGCCCTGATCTAGAGAAGCGAACCGTAGGCTGGTCATCTGGCAGGAGATAAGCAGGTTTTAGAGATCAATGGAGATCCAGTCTTCTTTGCCACTAATGTTTAGTAGGAATACTTTTGGACTGCGTCAGATCACAAGGAAAGAGCCCTTGTAAGGGGGCGTTAGCGGTGGCTTGCTAGTGTCGTTGCGCAGGAAGACGTGCGTTGCAGAGCACAACACTGTTGGTATGTGATGCTTTGCTGGGGGCTTGTAAGTCTGGCGGCATAAAGTAAATTTTCCCACGACGTGACGTATGCGCTGGAGATCATCGGAGGAGGTTGTAGAAGGAAAAATTCGCCAGGGACGACCAAGGGGTTGCCATACACCATTTCAGCTGCCGAGATGTCGAGGGTGTCTTTAGGAGTGGTCCTTAGTCCGAGGAGGACCGATGGAAGCTGAATAAACCAGTTGTAATCCTTGCAGTGGGACATCAAAGCTGCTTTGAGGGTGCGATGAAAACGTTCAACCATTCCATTGGCAGCGGGGTTGTAGGCCATTCTCTGATGTAGGGTGATGCCCAGGAGATTCGCTAAGGATGTCCACATTTGAGAGGTGAAAGTGGTACCCCTGTCAGAAGTAATATGGTCAGGGATAAAAAATCATGCAATCCATCCTGAGAGAAAGGCAGATGTATATGAGGCGGACGTTGCAGTTTCCATGGGAATGTCTTCAGGCCAACGAGTGGAGCGGTCGATGACGGTAAATAGGTAACGATGTCCTTGTGATGTGGGTAGGGGGCCTACAACGTCGTTGTGAATGTGTGCGAAACGACGTTGAGGTTGAGGAAAGGTGTCCACTCCGGAATCCGTGTGTCGATGTACTTTGGAAGTTTGGCAAGAAGTACAGGCGCGGACCAAATCCTTAGCATCCTTAGAAATGCCGTACCAAATGAACGTCGTCTTCAGCAGCTGTGCAGTAGAACAGCACGAGGGATGTAAAAGGCCGTGAATGAAAACAAACACGTGCCGGCGCATGGGAGCAGGAACCCAAGGTCGCGGTCTACCAGTACTTACGTCACAGAGGAGGGTGGTGTTGGAGTCTCCAAGGGGGAAGTCTTCCCAACGGAGGGACGTGCAGGATATCCTACATGCTTGATACTCTGGATCCTGTCGTTAGGCTTCAGCCAGGGCGTTGTAATCCAATGCCAGTTGAACGGCAGCCAATGTGTTTCTTGACAGGGCATCGGCAACGGGATTCATTTTCCCAGGGACGTATTGAAGGGTGCAATTGTATTCAGCCACAGCAGAGAGATGTCGGCGTTGCGGGGCGAACCAAGCGTCAGACTGTCGAGTGAAGGCATGCACCAGAGGCATGTGGTCTGTGCAAATGACGAAGGGCGTACCATCTAAGAAATGGCGAAAGTGACGGACAGCCAAGTGCACCTCCACCAATTCGCGATTGAAAGTAGAATAACCCGATTCTGCCTTGGACAGTTTTCTGCTGAAGAAGGCCAATGGGCGGGGCGAGCCGTTGACCACCTGTTCAAGTACTGCACCAATAGTGACGTCGCTGGCATTGGTGTAGAGAATGAGAGGGGCATGTGGGATAGGAAAAGTAAGAGCCCCAGCAGTTGATAGGGCCTTCTTTGCATTGCAGAAGGCCGCTTCTTGAAGGGGTCCCACTTCAGGTCCTTTTGCTTGCCCTTGAGAGAGGCGTAGAGGTGAGCAAGAGTGGCTGCAATGGTTGGCAGAAAACGGTGATAATAGTTGATCATGCCCAAGAATTCCTGCAGAGCTTTGACGGTCAAGGGCGCGGGGAAGTCCTGAACGGCTACTACCTTCTCAGGGAGGGGATGGACTCCTTCAGGAGTGATGCGGTACCCTAAGAAGATCACTTCGTTGGGCGCCAAAGGTACACTTGTCATACCGGACTACAAGGCCATTTTGTTGCAGGTGGTCGAACACGATGCGCAGGTGACGGAGGTGTTCCTACTTTGAGGAGAATACAAGTATGTCGTCCACATAACATGCACAGAAGGGAAGGTTCCCTAAGATGCCATCCATGAGACTTTGAATTGTGGCCCCAGCATTACGACGGCCAAAACAGGAGTAATTGAAGGTGTATTTACCAAACGGAGTGGTGATGGCGGTCTTATGGATGTCTTCTGGGTTCATAGGCACCTGATAATACCACTTCAGGAGGTCGAGCATGGAGAAAACCTTCGCTTTGCGCAGGTAGGAGGTCACGTCGGCAATGTTTGGGGGGGGTAATGATCCCGCTCTGTTGGCATGTTCAGGTGCCTGTAATCCTCACACGGATGGAGGGAGCCGTCTTTGTTCAGAACGATGAGTAAGGGTGACGACCATGGGCTGGAGGCCTTTTGGCAAAGGCCCATTTCCTCCATTACGGCGAACATCTGTTTGGCGGCTGCCAATCGTTCCGGTGCCAGATGTCTGGATTTTGCAGAGACTGGGGGTCCCGTTGTCTTGATATGACGATAAATACCGTGCTTGGCAGGAACCGTGGGCGTATGGTGAAGTTCTGGACGGAAAACTTCCGGGTACGACGTGAGGAGGTGGGCGTAGGCATCCGTGGGTGCGCTGATGTTGAGAGCGAGGTTGGAGGGGGCGGGTTGAAGAGATGTCGACAAGTACGAGTCTGCGTTGACCAATCATCGGTGGGGGACATCGACTAGAAGGTGGAAATGAGAGAGGAAATCCGCACCGAGGATCCGCAACGTGACTCAGCAACAAGAAACTTCCAATTAAATTTACCGTTTCCGAACGATAATGTTGGCAGCTACCAAGCGGATGTCGGCAGACGTAGACAGACTACGTAGTGTCCTGAAGAGTTCCTTTGGCAAAAGAGAACGACTAGCACCTGTGTCAACCAAAAACCGCATGCCCGTTCCTGCATCATGTAAAAAGAAAAGATTAGAAACACGGGATGCCACCACCACGAGCGATGGACTACTTACGCGTTTTTTGGCCACTGATAATCCTTAGCACATTTGTTCACGGTTGCCCCGAATCTGAAGTGGTAGTAGCAAAACTGCGGCGGATGGGAGGTAGTAAGTGGCTGTAGAAGTCGTTGGTTGGGGCACGAGCGAGTGGTGGGTGGTGGCTGGTGGGTGGCTTTGTCGCTGCTTCGGCACGTCACGGGGTAGGCGTGTATGTCCTACGGCATTCACATCAGCTTCAGTTGACGTTGAATAGGCGTCGTCTTCGTCAGGGGTGGAGGCGTTGGTGGAGGTCGTGAAGTGGCTGTCCATAAGGGCGTCGGCTTTGGTCATCAAGTCCTTTATTGGTAAACTATCGACATTGGGTATGGCAGCGCGTATAGGTCCGGGTAAACGGCGTATCCAAAGGGCACGAAGTAGGTTCACCTCCCGAGGAGTGCCGTCTGCGGCAGGTTGCAGGCGGGGGATACTGGTCATT
>NC_090752.1:23823139-23848139 GCF_036898095.1 Palaemon carinicauda
AAAATTATACAAAACCCATTCTTTACGCCATTTATAGTATAAAGTTTTTCAATCAGTGTCGGGACAGTTTTAAAAGTACCATCGCAGAGCAAATTCCGACACGAATTTAAACCATCAAGATTTGTGTGCATGGAAAATATTAATATTCTCATTCCCTCCAAACCCTAGACAAAGAGAAGAAAATTTCCATTCTTAAAAGTCTTCATATATTCAACTGAAAACGCTCTGTCCTTCCTATGATTGGGTATAGATAGTCCACAGTTTTCTTGCAAGCGAAACTTTCTAATTGAGCACTTAACACTGTTTATAGTTAGCAATCCTTGAGTTCCAGATTTGTTAATATCCAAATATTTATTTGAATTACACAATGAGGGGAGTGTAAATTTTGCGCCTTCTTAAACTTTTCATAAATTTTCACACTTTTATATCAGCTGGAGCCCCTGAAACATTATGTTCATTTGAAACAGTAACATCTTTTACTTTTATAGCACGACATTTACAGTGATTTGAAAATTTATGGCACTTCTAATATGTACTATAATGTATTTGCTTGTCTTTAACAAATAAATGTCCATTCACAACTAACATTTGCTTTCATTGGGTTTAAAAGATTGCTACTAAATAGGAAAGTGTCCAAAATAACAATCTGTAATTTTTATTATATAAGTGTATTTAAACGACAAACAATGTACGGTTCATTTTTTTTTATAAATCTATATTGAATAAAAACTATGTAATTGAGTTGTTCCTCTTATAACTACTAATTCGATTAAAAACAGTAAACATAATAAATCCTTACTCCTACTCAACAAGTCACTGTAATTCGAACAATATTAATATCGAAAAATTGCTTATTCGAATACCTTTTACTTTGATCAATTGTGAATTCGCACAATTAAACATCGTAACAATAGTTTTCGAATATTTGGTTTACGAAAAAAAAGTTTTTCGAACAATTGGGTTTCGAATAATTGTTTTTCTAAAAATAGTCAGCGAATCATTTTGCAATGACTGTTTGGTACCCCTGACAGTGAAACATCAGTTCACTTATAGCAACTTATAAAATAGATATCTGCCAAAAGTCTTGGCAGGATGTGTTGCACTATATTAAGGCTATTTTCAGATTTTGCTTTATAAGGTCATCACATTTATGGTTATAAGTGAATTTACTTTTATTCTTTATTTTTAACAAACGATATCAGTGTCAATGACCTTCGGCGTCAGGATACCAGAAAACTCAAAATCAATCAATCAATCAATCAACCATAATGACCTCTTCAGATGAAGCAGTGCCCTCTATCTATTTAAGTGGGTTGACGATACAAGAAATTATGAGGAAAAGGAAAGTACAGTATACTGGAACAAACTCAGAGAAATCGGATAGGGTAATGCTGGTGACACGAAGAGAGGTCGAAGTTATTTATGTATACGTGATCGGCTATGGGATGACAGGAACCGGAAGAAACGACGGTGGTAAGGAGAAGAATTAATTCTGGGGGAAGGGAGAATAGACAAAACCCAAGTGAAATTTATTAACAAGTCCAGACAAAATAGTTGTATCAATGAAGTATGCGTTATTACAAAAAAGTAAAAACTTTAACTTGAACATGAAGAAAAAGGAACGGCTAAAAGAAAGAATGACAAAAAATGTATAAGGGGGAAAGGCAAGCCAAAGCTAGAAGTGTGTAGCATGGCATTGGTAAAGGGATACACGAACACAGATGAGAGAGAGAGAGAGAGAGAGAGAGAGAGAGAGAGAGAGAGAGAGAGAGAGAGAGAGAGAGAGAGAGGCGCTTGACAAATTAAATCAGAACATGCAAACAACCACTGAACAAAGAGAGGACTTAGGTTCCGGCAGAAGACATGCAGGGTAGACGATAGAGAGGTTTACAGAGAAATGAGGAGGTAAGTAGGATAAGAGGCAGTTGACAAGTGTGAAGAAGATTTGGGAGAACTAGTTTTCTACTCTCAATACAGCAGACTGAACAAAGGATAGCGACGGGGATGAAGATCTCACAGGGACAAACACAATGAGAAAGAAAACAACGATTATCGCTTTACCGTCATTATAGAAAACCCAATGAAGGAGGCGGTCACTATCTCGGTTAAGGGAAAAAAAAAGAAAAAAAGTTGAAAAATAAGAAATCTTTAGATCTTGAAAATTACTTTGAGAGCATACTAAGTCAACCAATTGGATAGGTACTGTGATCAGTAGTTGGGTATCGTGAAGATATCAGT
Organism: Palaemon carinicauda; assembly: GCF_036898095.1. Lineage (NCBI taxonomy): Eukaryota > Metazoa > Arthropoda > Malacostraca > Decapoda > Palaemonidae > Palaemon > Palaemon carinicauda. The sequence goes on from NC_090752.1 coordinate 23,825,378, forward strand.
AGAAAATTAGTTTAGTTCTTACCACAGATGTGGAGGGCTCCTTGATTCATATGCCTATTTTTGGGCTCAAGCCATGACGTCCTAATGGAAGGTTCCTTTAGTAGCTTCCGAAGGGTATATATGACTACAGTGATATTCCCAGAGAATCAAACCAAAGGTTTCACAGAATTCTAACTTCTAGCGCGAGTACCTTTAAGATTACTCTCAAGGGTATCGTATATCATCAGGGGACGTATTCTTGACACGCCACATGGCAATCTGCACCCCGAATAGCCTTTACGCCTCTAGGCTCTAGGGGGAAAACGTGGCAGAATAGAAGAGTAACCACAACAAAGATTACCCTGGTTCCCCTACTACAATCTGGCGGTCATTCCTTTATCTGTAGCGACTCGCTATGGTGGTGTTCCCTGTCGATCTGACATTTCCGATCGATTTCTGGGAATATTTATGCTTCTACGGCTTCTTTCTCCATCTAGAAAGTTGAGTATTGATTCTTTACAATATGTAATTTAGTTCTAGCTTCGCAATGAAATTGTGTATTTCTTGTGTGCGGATTTTCGCCGATCGCCGATGTCGCCATGGCGCTGTCGTTCTTTGTACATGTGCTATTTAGTTAGCAGAACGACATTCCGGTGTAAATAGCTTATTCATTGTTATGAAAGCTATTTAGGCATTATATATTGTAAAGATATCTATAAGCATATTTTTCCCTTTCCGTGGCGATCGTATATGTCAGAGTTTTGGTGATTTAGGTAACCGAAATCTCGTCTTGTCTGGGTAACATAACCTAGACAACATTTCCCAGGTTACCCTTGTGTATTGGTTATCATTCCTGGAGATCGATATCTCCTGGAATTATATTAACCATCATCAATCTCACTAGAGATTTATGGGTAATCTCTCTTCCCTCTGAGAGTAGCCTTAGGCTACAACTCTCTGCGTCGGCCTTGAATTTCGAATTCAGGCATGACTAGCCTAGAGTTTTCTGTCTCATCCCTTAACAGCCGTCGGCAAGTTTTGGGATTCAATCAGAACCTCAGAGTATTTAGTCTTTGTCGGCAGTCGGTCGGCGGGGTGATTGCATTCCCTTGCCGTCGGAACTACCAGCATAGGAGGCTAGCCCTCCCTAGACTACACCTGAAGTGGTCGAATGTTACCGCCACCTTCTCCCTGTGGTCTAGTAGACTAGTCCTATGCTCGCTGACCCTAGGCTATAGAGTTGTATACTCTTGTGGCCTAGGATGGCGCCGGCATTGGAACTCTGTTTCTCCCTTGTTGAGAGGAACGGCATGAGCTGCCGTCCCCTTAACTGTATTAGCACCTCCTAAGCTGGAGAATAAATGATTCTCCTGCCACTTGGGGTCGTGCCGGTACTGAAACAGAGTTTATTCAAGGTGTGTAGATCGGGCAACATTGCCGGTCCCTCCTATACCTCATATAGGACCCTTTCCCCTCCCCTCTCTGTTCTTTTACGATGGCCGAGCCATTGTCTTTCCTGTGCTGGAGTCCTGCAACCTTACCATTGCAGGTGGATTGCCGGAGCCGCCCAGACCCCCCCACCCTCCTCCTCAACTGTCAACTGTCGGCGACTGCCGACTGCCAACGGCCATAACGGCTGTCGGCGACTGCCGGCTTCCAACGGCTTTCGCGGCTGTGGATGGAAGGCCCCTTTTGTCATCAAGGTTCTCCAGTTCTCCCTTGAACTGCTAGCCACAGTTTCTGTTGTCGGCGTATTGTTCTGGCCGGCAGTAGGCCAACACAGATAGATACCGACTCAGTAGGTAGCATGCCGACTGTACTCGTGCTGTCGGAGGCTGGCCTATAGTAGTAAGCCGGCAATAGTACTATGGCTAAATGGAAGTGAACCTTCCTTTCGGAGAAAGGCGGTAAAATTAAACTTTTACATCTTTTATTACTGTATACATATACAGTAGCCTTCACTCCATGCTCTCTCTCTCTCTCTCTCTCTCTCTCTCTCTCTCTCTCTCTCTCTCTCTCTCTCTCTCTCTCTCTCTTTTCTAGCTTGCTAGATGCTCCGACAATAGCTAGCTAATCCGACAATATGCCGGCTGAACTACAGTATATGTCTATACAGGTAATCAGTATAATTGCAGTATAGTATATACAGCAGATGAATAACTATCGTATATATTATACTAGTAGTTATTTCCAATATATCTTGGGTATCCCTGCCCAGATATTTGCTGAACCCAATTCTATATTGATGGATTAATATTTCATCAATATTCTGATTTCAAATCAGTTTCCATTTACCCTGCAATATTGAATTTCGTAAAGGGCTGGTGGTGTGACACCTCTAACCCCTATAGGGGAGAGCCCTTATCCCTGAGTTTCCATGATCAAGAAACTCCCTGATTTAATATTGTACGGGAGGTCACAGCAAATAGATTGGTTGGGATGCATGAGTATATGTCTTTTATTTTCTGCCGGCTGAACTACGGTATAGGTCTATACAGGTAGTCAGTATATTTGCGGTATAGTAAATACGGCAGATGGAAAACTAATGTATAGATTATACTAGTAGTTATTTCCAATATATATTGGGTGTCCCTGTCTAGATATTTGCTGGACCCAATTCTATATTGATGGAATAATATTTCATCAATATTCTGATTTGAAATCAGTTTCTTTTTACCATGCAATATTAAATTTCGTAAAGGGCCGGTGGTGTGACGCCTCTATCCCCTAAAGGGGAGAGCCCTTATCCCTGAGTTTCCCTGTTCAGGAAACTTTCTGATTTAATATTGTAAGGGAGGTTGCAGCGAATAGATGGGTTGGGATACACAAATATATGTCTTTTAATTTTTAATCAACATACCTTGGATGGAGCTTCTGCTGTTACCGCTCCTATTTCGAAAGAATGACATTCCTTCGATACTCTGATTGTGTATCAATCTCCTTACCTCACAGCGTTAAGCATAGAAGGGGACAGTGTATGTACACTTCCTTATACCTAGGTGTTCGAGCCCCCGTTTCTTCAGGGAATTCCCCGGTTGGAGGAATTTCCTTAAGACTGAGGAGAAGTAACAGCATTGGCTCACAGGGGATACACGACTATGTGTCTCCCACTATCTCTTTTAGCTTTCTGTCCTAAGCTATTTTGTCAAAAGACAATTTTGCAAATTGCTTATCGATGCGATAATCAATTGAATACTCCTTTCTGTTCTCCCTTCCTTACAGGAGGGACACCAGATGATGCATTGCAGTCTTCTGCAGTTATAAAGATGAATATTTCCACGGACATAATATATGCAGGTTCCCCCAGCAATATTATTTCCAAAATCCCCAATCTACAAGACGGCAGTCTAGAGCTGTCGAACTGTGGTTGGTTTCGTTTCGAAAGTTATCTCTTAAATGCGGTTCAACTGCGAACTCGTAAAATACGAAAACTCTACGGGAATTGGACCGAAAATTCACTTTCTCATTACTAAAAATGCCGATTTAGTGCTCCTTTTAAAGGTTTTTTAAGGTCTAAGCAGCACCTCCCAACCCTGCCTCTCAAGTTGAGGTTGCAGACACTAACGGCATTGGTGAGTCTGAGCGGGACTCAAACCCCCGACTGACAAACACCGGGCAGAGACTCCACATTCAAGCCACACCTTGTAGTGAAATCAACGACAGCAGTCATTGTTTCACTGTCACATCTGACTCCGCCGCCAAGAGCAGACAGTGTGTGCCCTTGGTCACCACCCAGTCAATAGCTGAGTTGGTATACCTTCAATTGACAGCCCGCCGATTACCGGCGGTCTGGCGACAGCCCGAGGAGTCTCCTCTGGTTCAGAGATCCGCTGACTATGCGTATAGTTTTCACCACTACCCAGTCACATTGAATACTGGCTAGGATGGTGTGACGTCTGTCAGCGACCTGCTGACACCCGACAAGTCACTGATATGTCGAAGACCTGCTAGCCATATCGGTACTGAAGTACTGTGCCAGTTAACTTACCCCCAATCACTAGCCTTGACGGTAACATGCCAGTTGTATAGGGGTATACAATACCCTGTACACCTGCAGTTTAGGACCATATCGCAGACAGAAATCCTTGGTACATAACCATACAATAGAATGGTTTTCCAGTACGTTGTGCTTCTAAGCACAACCCCTTGCTGAGACCTACCTGATTTGGGGGATACACTCCCCCCCCCTTTTTTTCCTTACACTGATGCTTCATCAGCCTCTTGATTCTCATTATTAATTCCCCGGATGTAGGGTGCTACTCTAGCCTTATGGACTAGAATCTTCCATCAGCCTCTTCCTGAAAGGGGATGCCCTAGAATCAATAATTAGGAAAACCGCAGCAGTTGGTTGGAAGGATTTACACGTTTGTGTCTCTCCTCTTTTCCAGCGTACTTATCCTAAGCTTTATACAATAGAAAGGAATCTTCTATTACAGTGAAACACTGAAAAGCTGATATAGGCAAACCGTCAGGTATGGCCTGAAAGGAGAACGGAAGGGTTTCTTAGTTCTCCCTAGGATGTTAAACAGCATCCCACAGTTACAATGACCGTTGTTCCACAGACAGTCTGATTTATACACCTTCGGATCAAGCGAAGCAAACAGACGCTTCTGGTAGGAGGGAAGTTCCTCCTGGATCACCGGACCTTTGATCACTGGAGTCTAAGGCCTGACCAAGATGAGACTAGAATGGAAATGGACATACCTCCACCATCCTTTCCTCAACTCTTCTTATATTCAAATTCCCCCTAGAAGAGTATACCTTAAAGCTCTAGAGCATACTAGCGGTGAGGAAAGTAGAGTCCATCGATTTCCAATGAAGGCAGTTTAGTGTTCACATGAAAGACTCAAGAAATCTCTGAGTCATTCTGGACTTGGCTCCACGCAACAAGTTCCAATAGAACAGCAAGTTCAGAATGATAATCCTTCTGAACATAAGGACCCTATTCAGTAAGGGGTGTTGACAATCTAGCCAGCCCAGGAAGATGTCTATCAGCAACTTCCAGTCAGTCACCCCCTCCCCTCCTACCTAGGATCCAAGTTACAGAAGATAACATATATCCTGGACGAGATTCTCGTCGGACTAGTTTCAGTCCTAGGATCCTTACGGAATTAGCAGACACAGTCAAGCGAAACCAAGCCTAGAAAGAGTTCAGGCAACAATGGCCCTGGACGACAGGCTGGGGTGGGCAGCACCCGAAATGACTGTCTATGAGCATCCATGGAGATGATCCGGCCCTGGAACATTGAGGATACAAATAATAGAATCTCGATTCTCTCCAGCTCAGGGGCTTCAATGTTTTAAAAAATCATTGACACCTGTAGTCACCCTAACGCCCCCTTTTTCCCCTGGGGATGTAAAAGGAGATCGCAAGGTCTGTCAAGAGACTATGGTAATCAGTCAGGATTCCATAACGCTAACAGGGAGGAGTTTTGAACTCTCTCCAGTTCACGATGATGACAGACCCAGTGCTACGTGCACAACTATAAGATGCGCTAAGAGGCTGGAGAAGATACGCATCAAACGCTCAAAGAGATCTAATAGGACCAGTGATGGTCATTCCCTCTCCGCTTACCCTACAATGACCAAGGGCCACGGACCCGTAGGCCATTTTAGTCCTGTAATGGGTGGATAAACTCTCTCCACACAGATCGGACCTCCTCAGGTTGATCTGGGGCATCGAAGCGATAATGAGGCGTCGAAACTATCGAGGATAAGGGACGTCTCATTTCATTAGGGAATGCTAGCCATCCCTTCCTTAAGGGAATGGCGCCTATCAGCAGCTCGTTTATATATGATCCGCAAGGTGACAGCGGATGCTCTTCTCGGGTTCCACCCAATAGAGTTGGAATGGTACACGGACGCAGACCCATTCCCTCCCAGAAAGGGACAAGTCCCCGAGCTGCAGTTCGTTCTCTTCATCATGAGCGTTATCAAGATACTATCTCGTTATTTAGTCCCATACGAGGACCCTCCAATGGAGGTAACAGACATCATGTCTCTACATTAGAAGTGATGGACTTAGAATTCCTATTCAGCCCATCAAAAATTCCTCCAGAAGGCCCTCTACATGCTGAGACCCTTCCAAGGAAGAGGGGCTCTATTGGCTCCCAGAAAGCCCAAGAACATCCCGTTCCCTGTAATGAAGGAACTGAGGCTGAGGCTAGTCCTAGTTATGCACCTAGGATTATCCAGAAGGTTCAGAAGTTTTCTGCCTTCGATTTATCACAGTACACCTGATCCCTTCATTTTACGAATTCCTTGCCCTTAACGGTTAGGAAAAAGACTGGGATCTTAAAGGCAAAATAGAATTCCTAGAAGAATACAAGTCTAGTCAACGAGAAGACAATACGAGTCTTCTTGGGAAAGTAAATTGTGTTGTAAATCAAAAGGGCCCGAAAACAATCTCATGATCTTCTGCCTGTCCTTCTCTGTCCACCCCTATATTCAGTGTCTGGCAGCTGACAGCACGTTGGCCTTTGAGGAAGGAGGCAGTGTATCCTTGAATACTATGAGAACGCTAGTTCGTCGGCCTTGTCTCCATATAAACCCTTGAGTAAGCACCAAGGGTATGACCGACTTTGCGAGAGAGGTCACTTAATGGGATCTTTGGATCTATGGACCATTATCTCTGTGCAAGTCAGCCCCGACTAGACCTCTTCTATATATCCTTTAAATGGATCTAACGACTGGAATCTTTAATCAATTTCCAATAACATGCGCAGGCTTAGGCCCGCAACGCCATTAAAGCCCGTCTAGTGGTCTTTGGACAAGGTCCTACATTATGCCTCACCTGTGAACAATGAAGATTGTTCCCTCAACCATCTACCCTAAAAGGTTATTTTTTCGGTTCGCTATAGCCTCTGGGACTAGAGTTAGTGAAATAGTGGCCCTATCCTGAGGGCCACATTAAGTGAGAGATCTGCATCTCTTTCTGATCTAACCTTTCTCATTAAAGACGTCCTACCTACTAAGATGTGGGGCTCCTGGAGAATCTGCCCTCTGAAGGAAGATGTCTCTCTAGGTCTGCTAGAGTGTCTAAGGTCTATCTTCATAGAACTTCAGACTTCAGGAGGAACAGCTCTTTACAGGAGAAAACTTTGGATCAAACTATCCCTACAACTGAGGGCGAAGCTCACCTACCCTTTTCGCGGAGCGGATCCTGACAGTACTCTTGCAGATAAAAGATCCGAGGAAAGTTGCTTCATCACTGAACCTTTCAGTGTGTGGACTTCAGCCTCTTCGTTCACCTACTGATCGGAGGTTGTCCAATGCTTCTTACAGACACTATACTAAGCAACTCTATGGATTGAAGCATTATGTGGTGGCGGTAGGTGCTATTTGGACCCTGTCGTCTAGCTCTGCGATGAACAGTAAATTGATTGGGACTATCAATTAAAAGGAGAAGGGATCAGCAATTTTCGTGTGACCTCCCTTTGAATAAGTGTTGCCAAGGTAACACTAAATCTGTTCAGAATCTCAGGTGTGAAATTATATGGATACCACTAGTGCCGTGTGTACATAGTACACAGTGTTGTTAGACTACTTCATGTACAGAAATTATAAAGAAAAGTCTTGTTAAAAGAGCTTTTCTTCAGTTTGAGAGTGGCACTCATCATTTCCCCCTTTCAAAAAGGGGAACATTAATTTCTGTGTATGTCTCTCGTATAATTTCCTTATCATGCTACATTCATTTAGCATGTAGTCATTTATTAGGAATAAATGTCTATTAGAATGCAGTTGCGTCCTAATTCGCCCAACAATTGCATGTTTTTAAATACCAGAGTTCCTTAACTTACTCATGTAAGTATTTCTCATATCATTGTATGCTTACAATCAATGGATGGGGACACTGATATTGGTTCCGCAATATATACAATCCTTGAGACTGTTTGTATTCTCAGTGTATACTTATGTTTGTTCATACAATATATGCTACCTTGAGGCCCTTTTACTACGTCTAAAAATGACTCTTCCCTGCAGGGGGCAGGAAGCACTAACATTGTTTTGCTTAGTGATGATGGCGGATAACAGTAACGTCCTTTGTCTCAATTGGCCCCTTTGGCCGTGGAAATATTGCCCCAAGGTTAAGGCACTAACACAAAACCACAGATACACTAATTTTCTGGTAAACTTCCATTAGGACGTCATGGCTTGAGCCCAAAAAACGGATTTTGAGCGAAGCGAAAAATCTATTTTTGGGTGAGATGGCCATGTCGTCCTAATGGACCCACCCTTCTTTTCTAAGAAAAGATCTTCTTGGTTTCCCCCCCCCCCCCTGATCTACTGCATCTGTAGCACGGTAGCACCTTGCTCAATGCTACAAGGAATGACCGCCAGAGGGAGTTGGCGTGGTTTTGATACGATTGTAGTAGGGGAACCAGGGTAATCTTTGTTGCGGTTACCCTTCTATTCTGCCACGTTTTCCCCCTAGAGCCTAGAGGTGTAAAGGCTATTCGGGGTGCAGATTGCCATGTGGCGTGTCAAGAATACGTCTCCTGATGATATACGATACCCTTGAGAGTAATCTTAAAGGTACTCGCGCCAGAAGTTAGAGTTCTGTGAAACCTTTGGTTTGATTCTCTGGGAATATCACTGTAGTCATATATACCCTTCGGAAGCTACTAAAGGAACCATCCATTAGGACGTCATGGCCATCTCACCCAAAAATAGATTTTTCGCTTCGCTCAAAATCCGTTTTTTTTCTTAGCGTATATAAAATTACACATTCGTAGGCAACACAAGAAATCATCGTGATGGTACAGGTAAACCGTTTGCAGACTATACTCATGGTTGGATTTGCTTCCAGAATTTTTGTGATGAGAATAACATATGTTTTTGTGAAATAACAATTTTAACAATATTTGAAAAGAAATAGAGAACAATATTGCTTGAATATGAGGTGGGGCCGGGAATGCTAAACTTGGTTGATTCAAATTTTTATTTCTAAAGCATAAGATAGATTTTTATATCCAGAGGAACTGGAAGTGAAGCAGTAAATTAACTAAAAAATTTTCTTGATTATTGGTCAGAGTAAAAATTTGCTTCTTGAAAAATACATACCGGATTAGATAATCTATTTTCACAACCCTGTTGTGCTTATTGAGTATTATCCTATCAGCAGAAACTTTTTTTTTCTTTTTTTTTTTTAATTTCGCTGCTACAGGTTTGAGCAATGAAAAAAAAATACAACTGGTATTTTGGGCTCAAGCCATGTCGTCCTGATGGAAGTTCCTAAAGTATAGCTTCCTAAGGGATATATGTTATTACAGTGATATTCCCAGAGAATTAAACCTTCAGGTTCCAGAATTCTAACTCCTGGAGCGAATTTCCTTAAAATTTCTCTCAAGGATATCGCATAATATCAGAGGACGTATTCTCGACAGGCCACATAGCAATCTGCACCCCTAATAGCATTTACGCTTCGAGGGGGACGTGGCAAATAGAAAGGGGGGGGGGGGGCGTATCAAGGTTACACCCATTCTCGTACTACTAATGACCACCACCACAGCGCCATTCCCAAGATGGCGGACATTCCTAATTTTGTACGATTTCGCTCAGTGGTGTTCCCTGTTGATCTAACTTTTCAATCGATTTGCAAGTATTTTTATTATGTATTCTCCAGCTTATTTCGCCTTCGGAAAGTTGAGTATTGGGTCTTTACAATGAAACATTTTTTAGCTCCCGTTTCACCGTGAAATTAGAGTAATTTATTGTGTTTTGAGCTAGCCTATACCGGAGGCGCTATGAGCGCTGTCGTTGGTGAGGCATGAGTTATTTACTTAATAGAATGACTTCCCGGTTTTTAAATAGCATTAATTAATTAATTAATTACGTAAGCTATGTAGGTAAATTATACTTGTTAATATACTTATAATGTGCATAATTTTCCTTTCCATATCGATCGTATAATTAGAGTTTCGGTGAGTGAGGTAACCGAGATCTCGTCTCGCCTATGTAACCTAACCTAGGCGTTCTATTATACGTTCAGACATTTCCCCGATTACCCTCATGTATTGTGATTTCAATTCATGCAGAGATAGTTATCTTTTAGAATTGGATGAAACATTACACGTCTCCAAGTAGGAGAATTGAGGGTAATCTCTCTTCCCTCTGAGTGTAGCTTTAGGCTAGAACCTTAGTGGGTCGGCCTCGAATTTTCAATTCAGGCATGACTGTCCTACAGTTTTTCTGCCCTTCCCCTGTAACCGCAGATGCAGGTTTTTGGGTTTAGGACAGAATCTCAGAGTATTTAGTCTGTGGTCGGTAGCTGACTAGCAAGATGAATAGAATTCTTTTGCCAGGTTAGGCTGCCGACATAGGAGGCTAGACCTCCCTAGGCCACTCCTGAAGGGTCTGTACGATATGATACCTTCTCCCCGTGGCCTAGCAGACTAGTCCTGTGTAAATTGACCTTGAGCTTAAGAATAGAATTCTTCTATTGCTTAGGGGACACTGGCACTAGAACCCTGTTTCCTTACCGTTTAGAGATGGTGGCGAGGGTGCTACCAACCTCTTTATCGTATTATTCTAAACCTAGGCTAAGGAATAGAATTCTTTAGCCACATGGGATAGTTCTAATACAGGAACGGAGTTTTGTTAGGTGACGCAGGACAGGCTTACGGCCGGCTCCTGATGTACCTTTTACAGGACCCTCTTTTCCCTCCCCTTCTATTCCTTTTATGTTGGCGAATCCTTGCAACCTTACTGTTGCCGGTGGGTTGCCGGGATCGACCAGACTTCCTCTCTTCAGCCATTGTCCGACTGCCAGTAGCTATTTTCAGAGACAGGCAGCCTTGACAGCTGCCGGCCGGCAGTAATGACATCTGCTGGCTGACAGCCATGACAGCTGCCGGCCGGCAGTCATGGCAACTGCCGGCTGGCAGTCATGGCAACTGCCGGCCGGCAGTCATGGCAGGCCATATTGGCTGTGAGTGGGAAGTCCCTTCTGTTACCAAAGGTTCTTCGGTTCTCCCTTGGACTGCTAGCAACAGTGGCTGCTGCCGGGTTACTCCCTACCAAGCCAGCACAGATTGGTGCTGACTCAACCGGCAGCACGCCGACTGTACTGATACTGTCGGCCGGCAAGTTATAGACAGGACCTTGCCGGCGACAGTACTGTAGCTGGATGGAAGCTTGAATGTTACATTCTCCCCTTCCATTTGAACCTTCTTCCTGGAGAAAGGTAGTAAAATTAGACTTTTGCATCCATACTTACTGTATATATACACAGTATTAGGTAGCCTTTTCTCCATGCTATCTCTCTCTTTTAGCTAGCAGGCTGGATATGCCGGCAATAGCTAACTATCCCGACACCATGCCGGCGGAACTACAGTATATGATTATACAGATAGTTAGTATATTTGCAGTATAGGATATTCTGCAAATAGAAAGCTACTGTATATATTATACTAGTAGTGTTTTCCAATATATTTTCAGTATCCTACCCAGATATTTGTGGAACCCAATCTCATATTGAAAGAATTTAATTTCTTCAATATTCTGATTATAAATCAGTCTTCAGATTACCCTGTAATATTAAATTTTTTCAAGGACAGGAGGTTATACTCCTAACCCTTAAAGGGCAGAGCCCTTATCCTCGAGTATCCATGGTCAGGAAACTCTATGAGTTAATCTTGTAGGGGAGGTCACAGCAAATTGGTTGGGGGGGGGGATACACAAATAAATGTCTTTATTTTTCCCAGTCCAGTTGGCATCATGCCAGCTGGACCGTGCAGTCAGATGCTTGCCATAAAGGCAGCACATTGGCTGGATCACACTATATATAATTATACAGTAGTCAGTAATTTACAATATAGTGCATACTGCAAATAGAAAACTACAGGACGATTATAGAGTAGTTATTTCTATCATAATTTGGGTACCTTCGTCGAGCTTATGCTGGTACCACTCTTATACTGAAGGAATAGTTTTTCTTCATTAAGCTGATTAAGAAATCAATCCTCCCTTACCCCACAGTATTTAGAATGAAAGGGACAGTGAAGCATACACTTCTCTGTCCCTAGGGGTTAGAACCCCCCCCCCTTCTTTTTTTGGAGTCCCTTTGATAAGGGAATTCCTCACATTTAATACTGAGGGGAGGTATCAGCATTTACTCGCAGGGGATACACAAGTATGTGTCTCCTACTATCCCTTTATATTTTGCTATCCTAAGCTATTCTGTTAAGATATGACTTTGGATATATTGGTTATCACTAAGAGTAAGTGTTTTTACGGACATGATGCATGCAGGTTTCATGCCCCGTGCAATATTATTTCCGAACCCCTGCAGTATTGGAACCCGCAGGCCTGCAAAGTAGGTCGGGGCCTATTGTCCGAGGTTTTCAAGAGTCCCAAGTCGGTAAAGACTAGGGATGCAGCTTGTTTCAAGCTACACAACTGGGTGAGAGACTTTCAGAAAATCTCTCCGGGACCTTACCTGCCTAATGACATGATGCGTAGGTTACTATTTCCAACAGCGAGTACCCCAGACACGAGGTACATCTCCCGACGGCCAGATAGCCTTTGGGAAGGAGGGCAGAAAGCGCCCACGGGAAGAAGGGGAGAATGTCTGGTTGGAATTGTCTCCGTCCATACCGGCTCTAGAGCCAGCGACATCGATATTAAGACAAAAACCCTTATGAATATCCTCCTTTATTGATCTATCAAACTATAATTAGTATATTTCTATTGAAAATAACGGCATTCTTATTTAATTTTTCTTAAACCCTCTGTACAATTTTTTTTACTTTCGTTCGGATTTCAACATCTTTACTTTGAAATACATGTTATACAAAAAAAAAAAAAAAAAAAAAAAAACGTCAGTCATTATATCCGCTTCAAGATATACATTTGCATCCTTAAAAGATCAGGCGTATCTGGTTTTTCTCTTTTCTTTCCTACTTATCCAAGAAAGTCCACATAAGATAACTCTCTCTCTCTCTCTCTATTGTTATTGACATAATAATAAAAAAAAATAGATGATATATGTAGAAACCATAAAGACTGAAATATACTCCTATCCGGAGATTTTAACTTTCCTTTCGTGGATTGGAAAGAACGGATAGAAGAAAGTGGTTGTATGTATACATATAAAAAAGAGAGCAATAGTAGCGCAGAAGATAAGAGACAATTTGAAAAGCTTCAAGATATGCTATTAGAACATAATATGCAACAAATAAACCACATTTCAACAAGAAAGGAAAATGTCCTAGATCTAGTATTTGTGAATGAGGTGAATTATGTTAAAGAAATAATAGTGTATAACACGGGAATTTCAGACCATAATGTCATAGAATTGATATTCCATTCCAAAGCAAGTGATCACAGAATTAATCAAAGCACAAAACATTGGGAAGGATATGGAAAATATAATTTTTATAGTAAGAATATAAAATGGTCAGAAATAAATGAAGAACTGAATAAAGAATGGAAAAATGTGTTTGTAAGTGATAATATACAGGTAAATACGGACATACTGTACAAAATACTGGAGAAAATTGTTGAAAAATATGTACCGAAGAAAAACAATAAACAAAAGACATGCATACCAAGAGAAAGAAGGATCTTATTTCAGAAAATTAGAAAGTGGAAGAAAAATCTTACAAAAGAAAAAAATGTGTGGAAAATGATGGAAATAAAATGAAAGATAGAAAATACTGAACAAAAGATTATACAGTCAAAAGAAAATGAAAAAAGGGACTTAGAAGAAAGGACACCTCAAAACATAAAAAAAAAAAAAACCCAAATAGTACAGTTGGTAGAGGGGGTCTGCGTGCACCCCCCGGAAATCAATTTCTAATTGGTGTCTTCCTATGGGGAAAAATGTGTAGAAAACGGTTTGCTATGTTAAAAATTTGAAATATTGTCCCACGTGCCTTTTTTATGCAAATTAAGCCGCCATTACATGAAAATACTAAAATCGCTATAACTCCGCCAATACAACAGATAACTGCAAAAATAAGGTGTCTAGACCCAGGTTTTGAGGGTCTAGCATCAATATAAGACCAGTCTCATAGTGACCACATGTGTTCCTGACATGTAAGATATGCAAATTAGTGCCGCCATTACTGAAAAACCTATTTTTACCATATCTTTGCAAATGTTATAGCAATCGTGAAGAACGTGTTGCCTGTACTCGTATTTTAAGGGTGAAAGAACATCATAAGACCAGTCGTTTTTTCATCACAAGTGTCATTTGCACATTAAGAAGAAAAAAAAATTAAGATATAGATGCTTCTGGAAATCATCTAAATGTTCCCTGTCATCACAAGCTTCAATCGTCATCGCTTTCATCGCTGTCGAAGTCAAATGAATCTGTTTCTTCGTCTTCGCAATTATCTTCTGCTTCCTCCTGATCATCAATAGTTTCAAGGAGATCAACTAGTGAGGTAGGTAGTACTGGACCACATGACCACAATGGTTCCAGCATGCCTTCTTCTGTCTTTATCCATCCCTGGCCCTCGTCGTAGGGGTTTGGCTTTTCACAAATGGGTTCGTTAGCTCGTTTGTACAAACAAACCCGGTGGTTCACACGCTGGACATGGGGCTTCAATGCTGAAAGACATGGAGGGAGGCGAGCAAAGTCCACCTTAGATTTCAATGTTAATTTTTCATTTTCTCCTACCATCTTTCGAAGCATCTTAGATCGGACGGCATCCACAGACAAATCACGACTTTGGCTGTACATCAAGCAAGTGAATTGTTCTAACTGGTTCAACATTAGGCCATTTATGCTCCAGTCATTCCCAAGTTCTCTGAACACCTTGTGGAATCTCGGGTTCTTCTCAAGCTTTTTTAGTGGACCGACCTTCCCTTTTCCTTTGAAAGCACTGGTACAATCCTCCCCAGTGAAGACATAGAAGCCAAGAAGGGTAGCACAGTAGTCCTCCCCTAATGATTGTGCAAGCTCAGATACATTGATGAGCTGACGTTGCTTTCCTGATCCTGTATCAAGGTACACAGTCAGTTTGATAGCATGGGCATGGTAGAGTAGAATCACGAAGATATCCGTGTCAGGGGTTCTAACCACAGCATTCTTGTAACCAAGAGCAGCAGCATGATGTAGGTACAACACCACTCTCGTATCTGTCTCTTCCTGGTTACTGTATATAGTGGGCATCTCAAGCACCTCGACCTGAAACAAAAAAGGTCATTGAGCATATTTTGGATTAACATGTAAATGAATGTAGTCATCCTAAAAATAAAGGTGCAATTTCACATACCTTGCCTTCTTTGGAAACGAACTGATGAGCTCTCCCCTCGACAATCAGTACTGCCATCTCGGTTCTCTCCAGTCTAGATGCCGCCTGTTGGCCACTCCATACCTGCAGCATGAGTTGACAGAGCTGCTTCTTGTTGTCGTCATTTGCAAGGAACACCTTGAAGTCGTATGGCTTTCTTGTTGCTGGTCCGGCAAGAATGATCCTCTCTGAGCTGCCACGTCGAAGTCTTTCCTGAGCTTTGATGGATCCCGGAAAATAGCTGTCAGTTGAGAACAAGAAATGTTTTTTGGCAATCATCTGGTCAAGTATCTGAAGGCAGATCTCCCCACAGGTCGGGGGCAAGTTAGAAAGGACATGGAGAAGTGCCATTCCATCCTGGATGAATAGGGCATCCTTTGGATAAGGCAGCTCATCTTGGTTGAACTCTTCCATCAGGTAGTGCAGAATGGTGGCTTTGTTGGTCTTCGCAAAAAATCCATCTGATGTTCCAATACTTGGAGGCACTGGCATCAGGCTGTACTTCATGAGTTCATCCAAGTCAATTGGTTCATCTAGGCACTGTGACTTCACAAGGAGAAGGAATGCAACATTGCTTTGCTCCTGATACTGTATGACCTGAAATAACAATATATATTATAATTTTATATTGTAATACAGATTGTACAAAAGTCCCTTAACAATACATAACTTGCTCAATGAAATATAAACTTACCTTTCCTTGCGATGATGTGAGCTTGATCTTCTTGTTGCATGCCTCCATAGTCTTGAGTTTCTTCCTTTTGATTGGGTCGAAGAAGCTTCCTTGGTGGCCGCTCTGCAAACGTGTAATAAAGTCAGCCTTTGCAGCTTTTCCTACAGCGTCAGCTTCCAGCACATCCCTCTCAACATCCTTGGATGTAGGAGAACCAGAGGCTAAGGAGTAGAGCCTGTCCTTATCTGGGATTGTGAATGGATTCGTGAAGTTTCTGACAGCAGTGATGACTCTTTGAACAGCTTTCTCACTCTTCTTTATCTCTGCCTTCTCAAGCTCGCGATGCCTCCCAGCCCTTGGGCAGTCAGGATCGTCAAGAAGGCCAGCCATTTCAAGGGTCTTTTCATGAAACTGGGCCCGCGTGGAAGTTGTGCGACACCACCGCTGGTATGCCCCAAATTGACTGTACAGTCCAGCAAAGCCACCTGAAAAGTATAAAACCAAGTTTTCATCTGTGTACATGTATCAATATGATAATTGTCTATGCCATTCAATGAACCAGGTACTATACCTGATGATTTGGCGAACCGCATGAATGTTTCCTCCATAGTTTTGTCAACTGCACTGAGTGCCCCAGGTATCATCGATCTTGCCACCGCGAGTCCACCCTTGGTTAGTAGGTCTTTTGCCCCTGGGTGTATCTTCTCCATGTTTGTTAGATAGACTTCCAACCAAACAAGGTACCTGTAAAATAGGGAGACAGAGACTTGTGGGAACATGTTTGTGTTTGTGTTTATGCTGACACTGTATTTGGTTGTATAAGTCAACTTGTATATTTCGGCATTCTATAGTTATCAAAGAAACAAGGAGATGAAATACATGTTCAACAAACCTTGAATAGTTCTGCCCATCAAATGCAAAGAAGAGTGGTGCCATCTCTCCATTACAGAAGTGGAACAGCTGAAGGTTGTTGGTTTTAACGGAGTAAAGCAGCATGAAGACGAGATGACATTGATCAACAAAGATGCAGATTGCCAGAGAACCGCTGATAACACTGACGGTGATACCCATTATTTTCAAGGTCCTCGGGGACAGTCTCAGGAATCTGGTCGCATACAGACTGCATACGATAGGGAGATGCATGTGGCTGACAGAGCCGCAGGTCCCGGATTTCATGAAGGTGCTTTAGTTTATCAAATGCAGTTCCTTTGATTCTACTGAGTGGGGTAAAAGGCCCATGATCAGAGATGGATAACACATGAAGCATGCATACAGGTGCAGGTGAAGCAGGCTTTTTGCTCAGGCTGGTGCGTTCAGTGCTGGCAGATTCAGCATTCCTTCGCTTTGGCATGATGGCGAACTTATACCAAAACTATTACTCTGAAATGAGAAGTATAGGCCTATAACCAACATGATGAAGTGTTTTGAAATATTACTACCAATGACACTAAGTCATGCAAGTAATTGCATTAATTGTCTTATCAAATAGAGCTTGAGAGATTATATAAACACCTTTTACCTATCTGACTATAAGCAGACTAAATTATGATAAACCTAGAAAAGATAAACCTAGAATGATTCATAAATTGCTGAAAAACACACTGCTTCATCCAATATAAATGACACGGATTCAATGAATCACATCCTCTCCTATTCAGTAAAGTGTTGCCACCTATGATGAAATGATAAAAAATATTTCACTGCTTAATAAACACTAATTGGTAAGTATCCTCAGAATCTCTCATTACCTGACTATATCTCATTATAATAAAACAAATAAGCAAAAGGCACATTCAAATATAGTCTAATAATAAACATCAACCCATAAAACAAGGGTACAGACAACACGTTCTTCACGATTGCTATAACATTTGCAAAGATATGGTAAAAATAGGTTTTTCAGTAATGGCGGCACTAATTTGCATATCTTACATGTCAGGAACACATGTGGTCACTATGAGACTGGTCTTATATTGATGCTAGACCCTCAAAACCTGGGTCTAGACACCTTATTTTTGCAGTTATCTGTTGCATTGGCGGAGTTATAGCGATTTTAGTATTTTCATGTAATGGCGGCTTAATTTGCATAAAATAGGCACGTGGGACAATATTTCAAATTTTTAACATAGCAAACTGTTTTCTACACATTTTTCCCCATAGGAAGACATCAATTAGAAATTGATTTCCGGGGGGTGCACGCAGACCCCCTCTACCAACTAGACTAAAAGTACTTTACTCCCATGCAAAAAAGATGAATAAAGGGGTAATAGAAATAGGCCCTCTAAGAATTGAAGGACGGCTAACGAATGAAAAAAAGGAAATATGCAACATACTAGCAGAAAAATATAAGAGTGAGTTCACGCCAAGAATTGCGAATGAGAATAATGAAACAGAAATGAGAGAAGAAAATGTTGAATATCTAACGGATATAGATATTAATGAAGCAGATATTGTCAAGGCTATAAACGAAATTAAAAATGGATCAGCAGCCGGACCAGATGGAGTTCCAGCGATTTTGTTAAAAAAAACTGCAAACACTATCGCGAAGCCGCTTGCAATACTGCTAAGACAAAGTGTAGATATGAGCGAGATATATGTTAAACATAAATTAGCTTATATAACCCCCATCTTCAAAAGTGGATCAAGACTAGAGGCAAGCAATTATAGACCTGTTAGTCTAACATCACATATTATGAAAGTGTATGAGAGGGTAATAAAAAAGAAAATAATGGATCATTTGGTTAAAAATAATTTGTTTAATATAGGTCAACACGGTTTTGTGTCCGGAAAAAGTACACAAACCCAACTGATAGCACACTATGAAAACATATACAAAAATATGATAAGTGAAAAAGACACAGATGTGATCTATCTAGATTTTGCAAAAGCTTTTGACAAGGTAGACCACGATATATTAGAGAAAAAAATGAGAAAGCATAATGTTGTGGGAAAGATAGGAAAATGGGTAAAAGAATTCCTGCAAAACAGAAAACAGATAGTGGTTGCAAATGACGAGAAATCGGATGAAGCTCAGAAAATATCTGGCGTGCCACAAGGTATGGTTTTAGCTGCACTACTGTTTGTTATTATGATCTCAGACATAGACTGTGATGTTGAAAACTCTGTAGTGAGAAGTTTCGCCGATGACACAAGAATAAGTAGAGGAATTACTTGTGATGAAGATAGGAACTCACTACAAAGAGATCTAAACAAAATATAAGAATGGGTGGAGATAAATAGGATGGTATTTAACTCCGATAAATTCGAATCAATGAATTATGGAAACAGAGAAGGAATGGTATATGCATACAAGGGACCTAATAACGAGATAATCACAAACAAGGAAACAATTAAAGACCTTGGTGTAATGTTAAATAGGAATATGTTATGCAACGACCAAATAGCAACACTGTTGGCTAAATGTAAAGCAAAAATGGGAATGTTATTCAGACACTTTAAAACAAGAAAAGCTGAACACATGATTATGCTTTACAAAACATATGTACGTAGTACACTCGAGTACTGCAATGTGATATGGTACCCACACTACCAAAAGGATATTGCACAAATAGAGAGTGTACAAAGGTCCTATATTGCTAGAATAGAAGAAGTTAAGGACCTTGACTACTGGGAAAGACTGCAAATTTCAAAACTATACAGTCTAGAAAGGAGAAGAAAACACTACATGATAATACAAGCATGGAAGCAAATAGAAGGAATTACTGAAAACATCATGGAGCTAAAAATATCAGAAAGAGCAAGCCGAGGTAGATTAATAGTGCCAAAAAATATACCAGGAAAACTAAGGAAGGCGCATAGGACATTAATCCACTACGCACCAGAATCGATAATGCAGCGACTATTTAATGTGCTGCCAGCTCATCTAAGAAACATATCAGGAGTGCGCGTAGATGTGTTTAAGAATAAGCTCGATAAATACCTAAGATGCATCCCAGACCATCCAAGACTGGAAGATGCAAAATACACCGGAAGATTCATTAGCAACTCTCTGGTGGATATACGAGGTGCCTCACACTGAGGGACCTGGGGGAACCCAAACAAAAAATAAGGTAAGGAAATAAGGTAAGGCTCTCTCGCTCTCTCTCTCTCTCTCTCTCTCTCTCTCTCTCTCTCTCTCTCTCTCTCTCTCTCTCTCTTTACACCTGATAAAAGGTAACCTATTTACCTGCAAAGAAGAATTGTACATGTTGTATTCATATTAAAAATCTTATCTATGTATCATTTGCAGAATTAAACTTAGAGAGCTAATTCCATAATTAGCAAATGGTTTACCACTTTACGAAAAATCTGGAAGTAGGCCTAGCAAGTCAAGCAGGCCGTCATAGACATTAAGTCAATTTTTATACATACTTTACTTACTTTGATGGCTGCTTTTCCGGTCCCATACAGCAGGGGAACTTCACTCTCTACAGGACCCCCGCTCTTGTTTTACCTTGTTCGTTCAGAGTATTTATCGTTTCATATCATATATTGCTCATTTACTGTTAAATCGTCACTGTCACAAGACTCATGAAATAAGTCTTAATGTCTTCAATCATTCAAATGTTTCGTGGGAGCTTACTATATAGTCTCGGGGCCGCACATTTAAAGGCTCTGAAGCCTAAAGTAGACATATATCTAGGTTCCAAAGGCTGTCGAATTCTCTCATGTCATGACTAACTTTCTTCCTTTTAAGATATAATGTCAGTGCCTTATTCCTGTTTCACCAGCATCACATATATTGTATACTAATTTATATTTTTTATTCGGACAGTAATGAATATTCAAACACGTTTTATCTAATATCTTGGGTTAAACTTATTTGCCGTAAATGTTCAATCTAAGTGGTATATTTGAGTAAGGAGAAAATAACTTATTTGCCTATTTTTTCTCTAGTTCTGCATTCTTCATTACATGGAATTCATGAAAGCAACCGTAAAGGGCACAGTTAACCATGTGTTGGACAGATACTAAACGTTAGTGACGTAAATAAAGAACTGATCTTATTATTCATACCTAACAGAGTTCACCAAATGACGTAACGTACCGAAAGGTTTAAACACTCGACCTCTTTGTAACTTGGTACGGGCACCAAATTCGTTAGATACGAACATAAAAGAATGGTCATAAGTATAGATATATGAGTAAGCTTTTATACCTTCTATGTATAAGTTTTTATTCATCTGTCAGTATAGTTATTCTTTTCCTATCTGTTTAGGGATATGAGTCTCGACAATTTATTATAAACTATCACTTTTATCAATTTCTTAGTATTGGTTATAATTTTCGTCAAGGATAATTTTTTCTTTCAGGTTGAAAGAATTCTAGATTTAAATACGTATCGCACTTAACCCGTTGCTTTAGAATATTGATAACTCTGATAATTTATTCTATAAAAATCGATATTACCTTTCCCTAGAGAACTTTAATCGTGTTTCTTTATCATCTTCGTGATAATGGAGGTGGATTTAACTTCATGAACGAGAAAAAAGGAATTTTTCTTATATGAATAATTTTTTTTCCCTCGCCATGATTACAATAAATTTTCTTGGTTCCACTACCATCCTTTTTGCTCTAACTCGCTTCAAAGCAAGTACTATTCGATCCTTTAACATGATTTTTTTTCTTTGTAATTCAAGCTTGGCTTTCCGGTCCTATTTATTCTGTCTCGTCGTTGTATTTCATCTACAACTATATCATCTTCACTTTTTCTTTTCCTGTTTTATATGTTTTTTTTTCTTTTTTGGTGGGGGTCACTCTTTCTACAGAATATGGCAGTTAATTTGAATTCGTATTTAATCTTATTTTGCGTATGGTTAACTCTACAAATGTAATTTCAGTACATAGCTTAAACAAACGGAATATTATAACAATCTCCAAAATACTTTTTCAAATCTCAAATACATAAATCAAATTTGTAACATCTATTTTTTTTCTGAACGACAATTGCAACAATGGACTAGGATACCGATGATAAAGGTTCTTGGTAAGTAACATTTGTAGGTAATTTATCATCTCTTGTAATGTGCGAAAAAAGTAAAAATTTTCAATAATAATCCATATCTACTGTTCACTCTTACTAATGTGCTCCAGAGACTTCTGATACATCTGGCATTGACTTTGCTGAAATGTGAAGTTAGAAGAGGAAGAAAGAGGTGTTGCATGTTGCAGTAGGGGACCCCATCAGAAGACTTGGTGTCAGTTCTCCCTGGGTCATGGAAGGATGACTTTGGCAGAGAGACCCCAACTTAGATTACTTCGAGGTCAATAGAAGGATTACCCCTCATAATGACCAAACTTGACTAAATCCCGGAAAAACTTTTGTCAATTCTATTTTTTGTAAGTCCTCCCATGATTCACTAAAAAAAATCTGTCTTAAACAAATCCTAAGTTGCTAAGTTATTCCCCAATGATGTTAATTCCTAAATTTTCTCAACCTGATTTTTTCAAAACTTTTTTTTTCTAAGCATGGTGTGAATAATTTATGAGAGATTGGGGTCTCTGTCTGACTCCTTTTTTCAATCCAAGTTTTTTCACTATGATGATGACGATGATAATGAAGATGCGACAAGTGATGATATATATATATATATATATATATATATATATATATATATATATATATTTTATATATATAGATATATATATATATATATATATATATATATATATATATATATATATATATATATATATATATATATATATATATATATACTTATAACTGTAATCGAAGAGATTAAAATGTTTTTTTCAAAAAGGCCCATAAAAGAAACACAGGAAATATAAATAAATCACTCTATATTTCGGTCAATAAACATCGACCCTCTTCAGGATGTAAAGTAAAATTGAGGGTCGATGTTTATTG
>NC_090752.1:23860639-23863139 GCF_036898095.1 Palaemon carinicauda
GTTTTTGGGGGGTACCCAGTTCCAGTGGAATTTGGTCATCATAGACATTACATTGCCTTTCATCAGCACTGATCTCTTTGCCAGTTTGCACTTCCTGGTTGACGTTGCACATCAATGCTTGGTCAATGCCAGCTCATACTCGTCCACAACTTTATCACCTGCTTCCTCCAGCCTCGACCTCCGTATCAGTATGCCAATGAATCCCTATGTCCAACTCTTCATTTCAAATCCTGATGTTTTCTATGCTGAACTATACCAGACACCCTCGGTTCCCCCCAAGCATAGTATCTATCACCATATCAAGATGACGGGCCATCCAGTTTTTGCAAAATTCAGAAATTTGATGACATTAAAAAATAAGCCTTTGTCAAAAGGTTTTCAACTCAAGGTCATCATCCTTGCATATAGTCCTGAAGAATGCCCTTGTGCGATCACAGGAGTCTTAGCATGCAAATGGGACTAAACCACTACCCCTTGCCCAACATCGCTTATATCACCGGCTACCTTCACAGGGCTACAGTATATTCGACCCTTGACCACCTGAAGGGGTATTATCAGGGGTCAATGAACCCAGAAGACCTCCCCAAGACTGCTATCACCATTACCTTAATCACATCTAATTTCACTTATTCCTGCCTTGATCTTTGAAATGCAGGGACCAAATTTCCACAGCTCATGGACAGCATTTTAGGAATCCTCCCTGCCTAAGCTGTTTTATAGATCATCATCTTATCTTGTCATGCCACTGCAATTGCAAATCAAGAGCAGTTTGGTCAGCTTCTACGAGATTGTCATCAGAACATCTGAGACCTCTCAAGCAACCTTACAGTATGGGATTAATAGATTAGATTAGCTCTCCACAGGTGCACTGAACACTTTCAGAAAGTCCCCACTCTAGCATGATTGAGTGCAACTCAGCTTTTCAGCTGAATGAAGTGTTATTGAGGATATTTTCAATTGGGTGAGGGATGTACTCACTTTGATGTTGTTCAGTCTCAGTGCATCATCTCAAACTTTAGGTTGATAGAGACTTAATGCCTAGGCGATCGACAGTCATAAAGCTCTTTCGTGATTTCAGTCCTAGCTGCACCCCTTAGTGGTAGTGGAAAGGGGCCTGTTGTCAGAAATTGCTTCTCTCTCTCTCTCTCTCTCTACTTAACTGATTGCTTCATGTCTTAGTAATTTTCTCATCCTACAAAGGAGTCCACCCACGTCACCTACACATCGTCTTCGACTGCTTACAGCTGAATGGCATTGATCCACCATCTGGGAATTGATTACAATGCTTTTGCAGAGGCCTGATAAAATGACCTTGGGTACGAAACCCACAGGACATCCTGCACGTCTCCTCATTGGGAAGATGCCACTTTGATAAATTGATCGCCACCCTCCTCTAGAACGTCAGCGTGGATACCTCCGACCTTGCACTGACAGGGCTTTCAATTGATCTCATGTCCTTTCACACCCCTCATACACAGCTCATATGCCTTGGGATTGCTAACGATGCCAAGGATATGGTTAGTGCCTGTACTTCATGGCAAGCTTCAAAAGTGCATTGATACATGATTTAGGCTTGGACACTTCTCGTTAACCTCAGTGTTATTTTACAAGAACATCGTTTCCTCTTCATAGCCATCAGTTGCTCCACTTGCTAACCTTAAGCCATGCCCATGCAAGAGGCAATATCCGCCTCATGCACTGCTACTTTACTCTGAAGGGGATGTGTTACTTCATTCTGAATCACTTCAGTCAAAAGCACTTTGGTCTAAAACACTTATGCGTAAAAACACTTAGGTCTAAAGAGATATTGGTCTAAAAACACTTTGGTCTAAAGACAGATTGGTCTAAGAATAATCTAATTTGGCAAAATTGTGAACAAATTAATATATAAAGAAATCTTTGTTTTTATGTAAATACAAATGACTAAAATAAATGATGCATGACATAGAATAGAATATACATTCCATGGAATAGAGATCAGAAAGGAACTTTGAAATATCAGCAATAAATAAGAGTGATTAAAAAAGAAACAAAAACTGATTACATATAAATGGTAAAATTATCAAAAGACTAAAACTAATTAAAATGCAAATAGTGAAATTTAAAAAAAAAAGAGCTTAGATTATGGGCAATACTACTGAGGTACGGTGATTTTTCATTGAATGATTCTGGTAATTGGCAATAACTTATTTTTATTTTCCCTCTTGTCATTGCTTTGGTATTTTTCTTTCTAGGGTTTCTCCCTACGGCATGTTGATATATTCTTATTTAATGATTTATTCTTATTTTTTTTTCCGAGCATCCAGAACATTACTTAGATTTGAGTGAAATCTAAGACACTAAATCTCCTATGCCATTCTTCAACAGAATTTATCGTTTGTGCTTTATCATAAAGTGTGAGCTCATAAAAATTCAATTCAGGCACTTTAAATAATGACTTGGAACATCTTCAATTTCGTATTTGCAGTCCATTAACAAAAGTATTTTCTATTTACTTAAT
>NC_090752.1:23868139-23883139 GCF_036898095.1 Palaemon carinicauda
ACATGGACATTATTTATCAAGTATTCATTTATCTCTCTCTCTCTCTCTCTCTCTCTCTCTCTCTCTCTCTCTCTCTCTCTCTCTCTCTCTCCCTCTCTCTCTTTATATATATATATATATATATATATATATATATATATATATATATATATATATATATATATACATATATACATATATATATATATATATATATATATATATATATATATATATATATATATATTCGAACCTGGTCTTCATGAGAATAAAATATTCTATTCATGTATTTCATTTTTATATATGAGAAGTGGGACTTACTTATGTAGTTTTAAGTAAATCTATGTAAATTACATAAGACTTTCGTCATTCAGTTGGCTGTATTTTCATTCAGTTTCGTATAAGTAAATTTAGGTTACATTTGATGAATTAACTTTTTATTTCCGTTGTTTTGTTTACATAGTCTTTATGACACACACGAAGTATGAGCACGAGGGATTTCGTCATTTTTTCCCACGTGGTTAGAAAATGCAGGAAAATTCTAGAATTAGATTTTTTCTTTTTGTAATGTTACGAGAGGAAAGTTTGCGGAGATTGCTAAGAGAGAGTTGTCTCACAAGCAAGGTTAGTACCCCTTCTTCAAATTACCCCATTGGCAACCATGACGCCACTAGACCATATAATATATATAGGACCTAACAATACATAGGAAGAAGAAGATATTCAGCCTATCCCTTTTAAAGAGGCAGCCCTCTCTCCTCTCAAGTGTACATAGTGTATCCTCTCAAACATGAATAGCGATTTTTTTTTTATTAAATATATATCATGTATAGTGTTGTTCAAACGTTGGTGATATTGTTGGATGATGAATTGAAAGTGTAGTATTAATGTAAGAACATTTTACAATATAAATTTTTGTAACTGGCTCTGTGAGATTTAGGTTAAACAGTGAAGTTCATTAAAATATTTTACTTAACCTTTCTGTAACCTTGTGTAATAGTTACGTAAATGTATATTTCCTTATCATTTATTCATAAAAGTGTTAAAATGTTAACTATTTTTTCTTAATTGTGCAAATTAAGTATTTTCCTAAATCAATTTCCTATTAATACAGTTGCTTGTATCATTTTCTGAAGTGTTATGTTACAAGTCTCAGTTATAATTCAGATTTAAATTTTGAGCAATTTCTTTCGTGTTAATTATTTTGAATTATTGTTATTTTTATAGAATATATTTATTTCTGTAAAAGTGTGTATTATTTCGATCACCAATAGTTGATACAGTACTTTGCTTGTTATCCCTGACTTAGAACCGAAGTAAGAGGTTGGATTTTGAATAGTTCACCTTATGTAGTCACCCAGTTTTGTTTTGAGTTATGTAACGAAACTTTTGGATATTTCGTGTTCATATATATTGCCGTCTGGGAGTTATGTAATTTTCTCAGAACTCGGTGTATTGCTAGCATGTATCAGACTTGTATAAAATAAAGCAGGCGAGTAGTGGAATTTACATTATTCGCTAGACGTAATTTATATTTTTGGTGCTCAGACCTAGGGAGTCTGTTTGAATATTGGTGGTAAAAGGGCCATGTTTTCAATTGAAGGTTTAAACAGTTTAGTATTGATATGATTCTGTGTATTAGGATATATTTTTGAAGAGGTATAGATTTTTGTGTAAAGTACAAAATGGCTCAATTATATGTACAAGAATTTTCAGAAAACCTAATTGTTCAGGAATTGTCGAGAGCTAAAGTAATTAAACCTCTGTGGCTCGAAATTTCAATGGCATGTGGTGCCTATGCAACGAGTGGAATAATCAAAGCCCAATTCAAGGGTCTAGCCTTAAAAGCATTGATAAACTCAAGAAAGTTGCCAGAAGAAGATATTGTAGCAGCTTGCAAATTGTTGGAGAAGGCTGAAGCAGAATTTGTAGCGAAGCAAGAATCAGATAACCAAGGAACTGAAGGAATGAAAGCATAATGGAATGTAGACGCTGAGATTAGAGGAATTGCAGCGGATGAGAATTAGATTAAGTTGAAGAAAAGGTAAGAGAAATTGCAAGACGTGAAGAAAGAGAGAGGGAAGAGGCCAGAGAAATTCCAAGACATGAGAGGGAAATGGAATATAGATGGGAAGAAAAAGAGAGAGAAGAGGCAAGAGAAATTGCACAACATACAAGGGAATTGGAACTGTTGATTGTTATTGCAAGGTCGGTAACTCCGACAAAGATGACCCCTCATATGCACGATCCCGTGTATAATGTGACGAATGCACAAAGGAGAATTCCGAAATTCACAAAAAAAGCTCCCGATAAATTCTTCGATCATTTTGAAACATTCGCATCGCAGATGGAATGGCCGGAGGATAAATGGCCTGTGTTAATTCAGTGTGTCCATATTGGAAAAGCACGCAGTACGTATCGTGCCTTGTCTTAGGACCAGAGGAAGGAGTATCGAGAAGTTGAGGGGAGTGTGCTGCAAGTGTATCAGATGACCCCTGAATGTTATAATGAAAGATTCCGAAGTTTGCGTATTACGCTTATAAGGTTCAATGATGTTTTCAGAGATGAATAGAGGCAGCTAAAATGAGAGGGATGGCTGATTTAGAAGAACTAATAGTGCTCGAAAAATACCTATGAGGAATCCCTGAACATATTCGAACGTACTTGAGAGAGAGAGAGAGAGAGAGAGAGAGAGAGAGAGAGAGAGAGAGAGAGAGAGAGAGAGAGAGAGGTGAAGAAACTTGATAAAGCCTCTTCACTGAGTGAAAATTATAATATTATCAGTCTGAAATCCTCCTCGGGTATGAAGTTTCAACCGTTGTTCTGACCAAGTGTCACGTATTCGACAAATCATGGACACCAGTTCAGTAATAATTACAGGAACAGGTTCAATAGTTACAGCGGAAGTACCACAGGTACTAATCCAAAGCAGAATGTGACAGCACCACATAGCAATCATCGAATCGTCTTCCTTCAGGTATCGCGAAAGACGTGCAGAAGATTAATATCATCTGTTATAAGTGTGACAAGAAAGGCCATATCAGTATAGAATGTTGGTCGAACCAACCGAAAGCAGTCGCCCAAGTGGTTAAGGACAATTCAACTTCACGGAATGCTAAGACGAAGAATCAAATGGGAAAGGTCGACTAGGAAAATAAGCAAGCTAACGTTTGCACAATGAACAAGACAACCCCAAACAGCATGGGTCTCTTTAAACTGCATATCTATGATGGTATGTTAGCCACTCTGGATGGGACCGAGCAGATCCCAGTCAAGATATTGCTTGACACAGGATCTAATCATAGCATGGTGACACGAAGTGTACACCTGATGGTGGAACAGTCTGTCACACGAGATTCGATCATTTTGGATCGAATAGGAGTAGAGGAAGTTGCTTCTATTTGCCGTTTGAAACTGTTACGTGAGCTGGTGACATGTCATTTTAACTTTGAGGAAAAGAATTCATCGGCTGTCGAAGGAAAATGTCCTACTGGGTAATGAGGTTGGTGGAGTCCTACTGAGTAATGAGGTTGGTGCAGCGCCATTTGTGCCTTGTCCCATTGTAACGGAGAAATCATTAAAGTATAGTCCTATAAATGAAATCAAGAAGGACTACTCGTATATGTTTCCTAGTTATGTGACGACTAGGAGTGTGACGAAGAAAGTGGCTGCAGAAGAAGACAGAGAAACCGAAAGGGCCAGGAGCTTGTTTACAGAAGAGGAGAATTACCATGAATGTTCTCAAGAGGAGAGCTCCTGAGAGAGTCCGAGAGAAGAGGAACAACACACGAATGAATAGGAAGACAAAGAAGCAATGGGTTTGGAAAAATTAGAAAACTCAGCTCTAGAAGTAGGACAAGTGAGTCGGAAAAGGTTAAAAGGTTTGCAAATGAAGGATGCAAAGTTAATAGATATAGTGTACCGTGTGGTGGATAAGACGGAGTTGCAGCAGTCTCCCACCTGTTATTGTCTAAAGGATTGATTGCTTGTAAGAAAGCATAGATCTGCCGATAACACTGGGAAATCGGAATGGGGTATATAGAGTCAGGTATTGATTCCCGCACTGCTGAGAAGACAGTTGATCACCATGCATATTACTTTTGTCAGATGGCTGGAAAACCTAAGGAGTAAATCAAGAAGGCTCCCTTACACTCCATTGAAGTACAAGGACAACCCTTCAGCAAGGTAATTATTGACCCTGTGAGACCATTACCGAGAACGAAGAAAGGCCATTAATATAATGTGTCCAGTGATGAGATACCCAGATGCTATGCCCGTCCAGAACATAAGGGCCAAAGTAATCACCGAGAAGTTACTAGATCTTTTTACCATATCAAAATTGTTTCGGGACGCGATGAAGCTGGATGTGAGACGAAAACTGTCTACTGCCTACCATCAAGAGACCCAATGTGCATTAGAGAGATTTCATCAAAACCTAAAGAGTATGTTAACCAAGTACTGCAACAAAACAGGAAGTGAATGGGACATCGGGCTTCCGTTAATGTTTTTTGAGGTAGGCAATGCTTATCAAGAAAGCAAGTGATGTAGCCCGAATGAAATAGTGTTTGGACGAGAAATGAGCCAAGGAAATGAAGAAAAGTAAGGACAGCCAGTTTGCAGTAGGACAACAGGTGTTGGTTTTCCTACCCCCAAGGAGATACCCTCTCACCAACAAGTTTCAAGGACCATTCCGGATTTTGGAGGAAATCAGTGACCTAACCTACGTTATCAAAACCCTAGGAAGCGGAAAAGTCAAAGGAAGGTACATGTTAACTTATAGAAACCATACTGAAACGAAAACGAGACCGAAGCTACACAGGTGTATATGAGGCAAACCTTTCCATCCATGGAAGACGACGGCAGGCATGAGTTTGAGGCTGTAAGCAAGTTGAATAATTCGTCCATTATTAGGAACTTAGAAAATAAATTAACTTATTTGAACAAGGTGTAGCAAGAGGAATTAAGCCGATTGATTAAAGTTTACCTGAATTTATCTAGGATGTCCCGAAACGAACCTACTTGATAAGGCATGAGATAAACCTTAAAACCGCTGAAAGACCATTCAAACAACACGCTTACCGAATGTTGCCGTATCACTAGAATTCATGAGAAAATAATTGGACTATTTGGTACAAAATGAATTAGTGAAAACAAAGTTCTAGCCCTTACAGTTTTCCATGCTTGCTAGTGAAAAAAAACAAAAAAAACAGACGGATATCTCAGGATGTGTACGGACTATAGAAAGTTGAAGTCGATCAGTGTGCCCGACAGTTACCCATTGTCAATCATAGACCAGCTATTCGACAACATTGGATGGGTAGGGTTCGTCACTAAGATCGACTTGTTAAATGGCTATTATCAGATTCCTTTGGACGATAACCCAAAATTGTTATCTGCTTTTATAACACCTTTTGGGTTAAATCAATACACCGTCATTCCATTTGGTCTAATGAACGCACCCGCTACATTTCAACGAGTGATAGATAACGCTCTACGATCGATTGAAGGAGTAGGCATATATCTTGGTGATATAGTTATGTCTCCATCGACCTTGCAAGCCCATCTCCGAATCCTGGAGAATGTATTTCAAAAGCTTCAATGAGCACACCAGACGATTAGCCTGGGAAAGAGTGAATTAGGAAAGGCAATGGTTTGGTACATGGGAAGACGAAAAAGGACAAACCACCCCAGTAGCCACTACTGTCGAAGGAATAAGGAAAGCATCGCCCTTCACAACAAAAAAGTAAATGCAAGGATTTTTAGGGACGCCAGGATTCTAAAGACGTTTTTTACTGAACTTTTCGGCAGTAGTCGCTCCCATGATGGATTTGATTAACCCCAAGAAAAATTTTTTATGGCTCAGTGAGTTCCAGAAATCCATCTAAAAGATAAAGGCCATATTAACGTGAATAGCGATTTATATATCAAACGTATATCGTGGTGTATATTGTTATTCAAACATTGGTGATAGTATTGGATGATTAATTAAAATTGTATTCTGTTAATAGAAAAGCATTTTACACTATTAATATTTTTAACTGGCCCTGTGAGATTCAAGTTAAACAGTGGAGTGCATTAAAAAAATTTGCTTAACAGTTCTTTAACCTTGTGTGAACCAAAAGACGTAAATGTAACAGATGCGTCAATGTAAATTTCCTTATTGTTCATTCATTAGAGAGTTAAAGCGTTAACTCTTTTCATTAATTGTCAAAATTAGATATTATTTTGATTGAATTTTCTAGTAAAAACCAGTGTTTTTATAATTTTCTGAAGTGTTAAGTCTCATGTCTAATTCAGATTTGAATTTGGAGCTATATATTTTTTTAGCGTCGATTCTTTGAATTATTATTACTTTTATAAAATATTTATATTTCTGGAAAAGTATGTATAATATCGATTACCAATACTTGAAACAGTAATTGGCTTGTTATCCCTGACTAAAGACCGAAGTGGAGATTAGTTTTTGAATAGTTCACATTAACTAATTACCCAGTTTAGTTTTGAGTTAGGTATAGACACCTTTGGATATTCAGTTTTCATATATATATATATATATCAGTCTAGGAATTGCGTAATTTTCCTAGAGCTCGGTAAATTTCAAGTTTGTATAGGACTAATATGGAATAGAGCAGATGAGTTTTTTAGCTTCGGAATTTACGTAATTTATTAGTTGTAATAATAATATATATATATATATATATATATATATATATATATATATATATATATACATATATATGTATATATATATATATATATATATATATATATATATATGTATATACATATATATATATATATATATATATATATATATATATGTATATATATATATATATATATATATATATATAT
Organism: Palaemon carinicauda; assembly: GCF_036898095.1. NCBI lineage: Eukaryota > Metazoa > Arthropoda > Malacostraca > Decapoda > Palaemonidae > Palaemon > Palaemon carinicauda. The sequence goes on from NC_090752.1 coordinate 23,874,974, forward strand.
ATATATATATATGTATATATATATATATATATATATATATATATATATATATATATATATTTGGGCTCAGGCCATGTTGTCCTGATGGAAGTTCCTATTAGGTAGCTTTCTAGGGTACATTTGACTACAGAGATATTCCCAAAGAATTTTACCTTAAGGTATCCAGAATTCTAACTCCTGGAGCGAATTTGGGCTCAGGCCATGTCGTCCTGATGGAAGTTCCTATTAGGTAGCTTTCTAGGGTATATTTGACTACAGAGATATTCCCAGAGAATTTTACCTTAAGGTATCCAGAATTCTAACTCCTGGAGCGAATATCCCTAAATAATCTCACAGGGATATCGCATAATATCAGAGGACGTATTCTTGACACGTCACATAGCTATCTTGACCCCGAACAGTAATAATCCTTCGAGGGGGTATAGTGACAAGAATCTGAAACGAGAATGAAAAGATAGCCGCTCATAAGGCATCTCTCCTATTCTGTTTCCAGTGTGTATCTGATGAAGGCGGTAGCGCCCTCTTTATTTCTTTTCGTGTAGCTCTACTACTCGGTGTTTTCCCTTGTGTTCTCTCGTTATTTTGGATTTAATTCAACATTTTGATGACTTCTCCGGCCTCTTTTGCCTCTGGAAAGTTGAGTATTATCTTTACTATGTATAAATGTTAGCTCTTGTGGTTTTGAATTAAATCAAAAGTGATTTTAACATAAACAAGAGCTGTTGCCTACCGGAGGCATCCTGGATGCTATCGCTCGCTCTTATGGGTCATTTAGTTTGCTAGAGCGACGTTCCCGGTTTGTTGCTTTAATAATTTAGCTATTTAGCTCCGCAAGGAATGCTTATATTATACTGTCAGTTTTTAGCTCGGTGATTTCGACACGGGTCGAGGTACCGGTCTTGCCCTTCGTGAGGCTTCGTAGCCTAGACGTCTGGCACTAGTACTTTCATGCATGGTATAAGTTTTCCGAATGTTATATTATTTAAGCTATAGGCAAATATTTTATATATGTAAGATATTGTTGAATGCTTTTTCCAACATTGTATACGAGAGAGTTTCGGTTATTTAGGTAATCGATTCTCATCTTACCTAGGCTAGTATTCTAGGCACAGTAGTATAGTTTCGCACATCCCCGATTGTTCTTTTCTCCTCCGGAGGCTAAGTTCAATCCCTCTCTCCCTCTGTAAGCCTTCGGCTTAATCCTAGTGGTTCTATCTGTATAATAATTCAGGTATAACTATTCTAGGATATGTCTGTTCTGACCTGATAACCAGAGTGTCTGGTTTTTTTAAGTTAGGGCAGAACATCAGAGTTTCTAGTCTGTGGTCTGCTTCTTCCTAGCATAGAGAATGAGTCTCCTTTGCTAGGTTAGGGGCGGACACAGGAAGCTTTGCTTCCCTAGTCCATGTTGGAAGGATTCTGTGAGAGATGATTCCTTCCTCTAGTGGCCTAGTAGACTGTCCTGTGTTGTTTTTCTTGGGCTGGAGAATGAGTTTTCTCTGTTGCCCGGCGAAATAACTTCACCTAACTTTGTTCTGGTTGGGAGGAGGTTAGCAAGTATTGCCAGTCTTCCTCCCTAATAGACAACTCTTGGTTAGGATGAGCTTCCCTAACGGCTGAGTGTGTCTCCGACTAGAACGAAGTCTATAGGACCCTTATCCCTTCCCCACCTCTCTTTCTTTTATTTTCTTTTGGCCGCAGTCCTACTTCTGTACCTAGTATAGGTTAGGATGGAGGACAGGCTCAGCTCTCTGCCGGCTGGCGCTACATGTCGGCCGGCAGAGACCCTTTATTCTTTGCAGAGTGAACCCCAGACCTCCCTTGGTCTCCCTTCCATGTCTGTCGGTAGAGCCCGGCAGACTATGGATTCTTTGGAAGCCTGAATGCTAAATTCTCCCTTTCCATAAGTTCACTCTTTCTGGATGGAAGGTCGTATGGCAATGCCGCCTTATAACCTTACATCCATACTGTTTCTCTGACTATTGTGTTGCACCCCTAACCCGGCTGCCGCCTTAACAGCCGACAGCCGGACAGGTGGAGGTTCTCTGGTTCTTGGCTACTGTCGGCGGGCATAGGTTTTATTAAATTTGCCCGCCGGCAGGGGAAACACAGCCCGAATCTGCTGGCTACTACGATTAGTGGCCGGAAGCTGGGTTTTAGTGTTTTCACCCGTCGGCTGGCAATGATTGCCGGCCAGCACACAGTCGCGAATCAGTGGGCTGCCGTCTATTAGTTAAAGATAGTATATCTTTGAACTATACAGGGGTAGTTGCTGGCCGGCACGTGCAGGCGCACGCCGGAACGTACCGGCGCGTGCTAGCCGGCACAACAGCATGAGATGTATAGTAGTTGCTGTATTCGTAGTGTAGTACACACTGCATTAGCAGAAACTGCTGTACAGAGCTTGTGATAACACTAAAAGTTCTTCTTCATACTTAATATCATCTTGTACAGCCTTTTGTTGAGACCGTACAATATACAGAAAGTAAGTTCTTTCTATATTCTTTCTATCCCGTATATTAAAACTTTATCTCAAGGTGTAAACTACACCTTAGTTTTGATATCTCGGGAGGTTTCAGCAATGGACTGGACAGGAAATACAAGTATGTGTCTTTCCTTCTTTCTCTTATAGCTTTTCTATATAAGCTAAATGTCTCAATATAAGTGAAAGCCTTCACTTGATACTCATGGATTTTTCTACTCTTTACAGAAGGACCATCCGAAGTACGGGAGTGTGCTCTGTAATGTCCGCAGTAAGAACTTCTGTGGACATCAATATTGCAGGAAGCACGCAGCATGCGCAGCCTCCAGAGGTGGTCTCCGCTATTGGGACCCTCAGGTTTGTACAGTTTGTTCTAACCTGCTTACCGAGGCTCTTGACGACCCTAAGTCAACGGAGTCAAGGGATGCTGCCAGGGAAACGTTACGATCCTGGGTGAGGGGTTTTCAGAATAACACCTCAGGCCCCTACCTTCCAAATGAGAAGATGAGGGCCTACCTTTTCCCTAAAGCATCGGCTGATGCAATCATCTCCCAGCCTGAGGTGGAGATACCAATTGCCCAGAATCCGGTAGATTCTGAAGTTTCAGCCGCCCTTCAAGACATCCAATTGGACGATAGGATGTCGGAGGTGTCGGATTCTACTGAGAAGGACCTTCTAGGAGAAGGTCAGGAGGAGGAGCGGTTCCAGGCTTCTCAAGTAGAAAAAGAAGAAATCGACAAAGTGTTGGTTACATCGGTTCCGGACCCAGAACCTATTCCGTCTACATCGTCTGCTATTCCAGATGAACTGGGAAGGACTTTCTTCCATTGTTGAGATGATCCAAGAAATTCAAAGGAAGAATGATGAAAAGGAAGCTGCAATGAAACTGGAGATACGTAGACTTGCAGCATCACGTGGGCCCCAGAAGCGGCTCAGCGTGAAGGATCTTCCTTTGTGCTCGGATACCAATCCTTGGAGGTATGCCGAACACATGCCAATGACAACCGGGAAGATCGTGATCTCAGAAAGGTTGGGAGCAATTCCCCTGGAAGAAGTGGAATTTTGGCCCAACAAAGATTCTTATCCGGACTGCTATGTCCGTCTTAGGAAGGAGCCAGCCTCAAAGGAGGAGACGGAGCCGAAGGAGGTTATAGCTTTTTACCATAGTAAAGCTCAGACGTTACTAACGAGCTTGATGAAAGAGAGGGGCTTCACTAACTCAAAGGTGCCCGCCTTGAGTAAGAAGCCTCCCTCCTTTGTGGCCTCTCCTACCAGAGCCTTTCCCTTCTTGGAAAAGGGATATAAGGCAGCCTTAAAGGCGGTGGAGGCAGGGAAACCATGCCCCTCCTTGGAGGAGTGCAAGCCGTTATCTCTGATCTTGCCCTTGGACCAAGAAGACTGGAAGGACGTACACCTTACCTTCTCAGTCGGGAAGCTGGAAGCTGATATTGCTGAACGCCAGTTCAGTGAGGCACTTCCAAAACTGTCGGAGGTTCTCTAGCTTAGAGAGTAATAGACAGAGGAATGACTTGCGGCATCGATGTCGTTGCAGACGACACTAGAAATGATGGCAAGTGACCCTAAGAACCAGGACATGTTCATGGTTGTGGCCAAAACCCATCTGGCCACAGTTACGAAGGATCTCTATAGCTTTATTAAAGCTAGGAGAACCTCTAGAGAGTTCGTGTTCGCCTCGGCTGCGGTGAGGCACGAACCAAGGAAACTGATCTCCTTTCGTATTTGGGGTAAAGACCTCTTTCCCAATGAAGTGGTTAAAGGGGTAGTAGACAAGGCAGCCACAGAGAATAGGAAACTTCTCAAAAAGTCGGGCTTAGATCTCAAGAGAAAGTCTTCTCCGGATGAGGGTCCCTAACCCAAGAGGAAGACAAAAAGGCCTAGGCCATCCTCTCGGCCAGCTAAACCCTACCGGCAGCAACAACAACAACTTCCTGTGACCGCGGTGCCTCAGATAGTGGCACAACCTCCAACCATGTACCAGCTGGTACCTCAACAAGTGGCGACACAGTCACCAGTTTTTAACCCAGCCTTCGAAAGGCAGACTTCTTCCTTTCGTTCGAGAGCTAGAGTAACAGCCAGAGGTTTTTCTAGACGCCCTTCAAGAGGAAGGGGATACAGGGGAGGACGCAGTCAAGGAGGCAAGGCCTCAGGTCCACAACAGCAGAAGTAAGATACTTCCAGTAGGAGGGAGATTACAGCTATTTAGGGATCCCTTGACTTCGATCCCTGGGCCCACAGCCTAATTAAAAATGGACTAGGTTGGAGCTGGAGCAGTCCTCCACCTCATTTTCCTCAATTCTTCCAACACTCATCCCCCATTCTGGAAGAATATGTCCGAGAACTCTTAGACAAAAGAGTAATCCGGAAATTTAAGTCCATAAAATTCCAAGGAAGGCTGTTATGTGTTCCAAAGAAGGACTCAGAAAAACTCAGAGTCATTCTAGACTTGTTGCCACTCAACAAGTTCATAGTGAACTACAAGTTCAGAATGCTCACGCTTCAGCACATAAGGACCCTACTGCCCAGAAGGGCATATACTGTCTCTATAGACTTGTCTGGCGCTTATTGGCACATTCCAATTAATCGTCACCTCTCCTCCTACCTAGGCTTCAAGTTACATAGAAAACTTTACGCCTTCAGAGCCATGCCTTTTGGGCTAAACATAGCCCCAAGGGTTTTCACGAAGCTCGCGAACGCAGCCGTCCATCAATTAGGACTAAAGGGGGTCCAAGTAGTAGCCTACTTGGACGACTGGCTGGTGTGGGCAGCATCCAGGACAGAATGAATGCAAGCCTCTAAGATAGTGATCCAGTTCCTGGAACATCTGGGATTCAAGATCAACATCAAAGAGTCTCGACTTTCTACAGCTCAAAAATTTCAGTGGTTGGGAATCCACTGGAATTTGGAGTCACATCGGCTTTCCATTCCTAGTGAGAAGAGGAAAGAAATAGCAGGATCTGTCAAGAGACTATTGAAATCCAAACGGATATCAAGACGCAAACAGGAGAGCGTGCTGGGCTCTCTACAGTTTGCTTCGATAACAGATCCAGTGCTAAGAGCATAGCTTAAGGATGCAACAGGAGTCTGGAGAAAATATGCATTAAACGCACGAAGAGATCTAATAAGACCACTACCGACTCGACTGTGAACGCTTCTCAAGCCGTGGTCCAATGCCAAGCAATTGAAGAAATCAATTCTTCTTCAACCTCCTCCCCTGTCAGTAACTATCCACACAGACACTTCAAAGAAAGGCTGGGGAGGCCACTCTCATCAGATGAGAGTCCAAGGAGCTTGGTCCAATCTTTTCAAGTAATTTCACATCAACTTTCTAGAAGCCATGGCAATACTTCTGACACTGAAGAAAGTTTCTCCTCGCCACTCGACCCACATAACACTGGCTCTAGACAGCGAGGTGGTAGTGAGACGCCTGAATCGACAAGGGTTAAGGTCACCTCAAATCAACCAAGTGATGGTGGCCATATTCCGTTTGGCGGAAAGGAAGAAATGGCACCTGTCAGCAGTTCACATTCAAGGGTTCCGCAATGTGACAGCGGACGCTCTATCCAGGTTTACACCTATGAAGTCAGAATGGTCCCCTGATGCAGGATCGTACTCCTTCATCCTGAGTCAAGTCCCAGAGCTGCAGATAGACCTCTTTGCGACGAAAGACAACAAGAAAATAGATCGTTACGTTTCCCCTTACGAGGATCCATTAGCGGAGGCAGTGGACGCTATGTCCCTGGACTGGAACAGATGGTCCAGTATCTATCTGTTCCCTCTGCACAACCTCCTTTTGAAGGTCCTCGATAAGCTGAGATCCTTCAAAGGGAAAGCAGCAATAGTGGCCCACAAGTGGCCAAATAGCGTGTGGCTCCCTCTGGCATTGGAACTACGACTAAAATTCGTACCGCTACCGGATCCATCCCTGTCTCAGCGAGTACACAAGTCAACTGACTTCGCTCCATCACAGAAAACACGGAACCTACATCTCATGATTTTCTCTCCTTAACGATGAGAAAAAGATTCGGTGTTAAAAAGTCAGTTTAGACTTTTGGAGGAAACCAGAAGACATTATGAGGTTTCAGGGAAGAAATAGCTATCCTTTGTCAAGGCGAAGAAACCGAAAGAAATCCCAATAGATTCCTATTCATTATTCATCATTTACCTTCATGAGCAAGGTTTAGCAGCTAACATAATTCTATTGTTCAAGCCTGCCTTGACAAGTCAGATACCATATGCCTTACAGGTCGACCTTTCTAATGACGTTCTTAATGAACTACAAAGGCCCATGCTGGGCTTAGCCCTTCAGCGCTTGCAAAGACCCTTTGCATGGTCATTAGATATGATTCCTCATTGTGTATAAATAATGAACAATGAGGAATGTGCTTAGAAGGCTTTGAATCTAAGTCATATTTCTGTTTGTACTCGCTTTGTGGGCCAGAGTTAGTGAAATAGTGGCTCTCTCTAGAGAGGAAGGCCACGTCCAGTTCTTGGAGGGAGAACTGAATCTATTTCCAGACCCAACGTTTCTTACCAGGAACAAGCTACCAACCAACAGGTGGGGTCCCTAGAGAATCTGCCCTCTGAAGGAAGATGCATCTCTATGTCCAGTGGAGTGCCTAAAGGTCTATATTCATAGAACTTCAGACTTTATGGGAGGACAGCTGTTCAGAAGAGAAACCCTGGGCTCAAAGTTATCTATAACTAAGGGCAAAATTCACCCGTGTTATTCACAGAACGGATCCAGACAGTACACCCGTTAGTCATGATCCGAAGAAAGTTGCCTCTTCCATAAAATTTCTTTAATTATATGGACTTTGAACATCCTTGTTTGCACACCGGCTGGTAGTCATCCAAGGCGTTCTTTATGCACTATGCGAAACAAGTGGAACAACTTAAGAGATCTGTGGTAGCAGCAAGTAGAATTCTTTAACCTTCTGTTTTAAATCTGCGAGGAACAGTGTGATTAATTTGGGACGATTAATTAAGAGGGTGCGTGTGTAATCACTGTATGTTACTACACACTGAGCGATAGGCCACGAAAGTGTCCTTACGAACTGTTCCATTGACGTCGGTGAACTATAGCATAATACGGACACTTGTGCCAAGCATTTTTTATGATAGTGTAAATAAACAGTATACAGACTATATCATTATTATTAATAATTCAATTGAAGTGGCAAATCTGTTTCCTAGTAGACGAAACAATATTTTCTGTTGACTGTTTTTCTTTATGCTTTTACGCATATCATCAACATTTTATAAATTTTATAATTGTTGATCTGATATGTACGTTTATTAAATTTTAATAAACTAGTTCATAGTGAACCCTGCTTCTTATTCGCCCACACTCATTTTATTAGAAATGTACTGAGCATTAAGATTAAAACATGGATTTTTTTATCATGGTATGTCTTTAGAGACTGTTCCCTGATTCAAGCAAAAGTCCACTCACTCTAACCCTTCCTTGGAAGGGTTGACGGGGTACCCTAACGGGTTGGTGGCAAAGATGCAAAATTTGTTTCTATGCGGATATAACCATTATCCAATAGTTTATAAGAGTAGTCACATTGGGGAAGGTATCACAAATTCATTCTGATATTGGTGACTCTTATACAAACTTTGCTTCATATTGTATAAGGCGAGACCACTATACAAGCTTGTCA
>NC_090752.1:23888139-23903139 GCF_036898095.1 Palaemon carinicauda
ATTCTTCTTTCGCATTCCATTCACTCAACACAAAGCTTCAGCGAAAAAAAAGAGAAAAAAATTATTGAAAAAAAGAAAAAGAAAAAAAAACTTATTTTCTTATTCTGAAAAATCTATGGACAGGCTATAAGCTATAACATTATTCCTTCCTTTTATACGAATTATCTTCAGATTGTAATCTTGTAGCTCTAAACTCCAACGCATGAGACGTTTATTCTTATTCTTAAATCTTTCCAAATAAACTAACGGATTGTGATCTGTATACACAGTTAAAACAGGACTATTACTCACATAGAGGCTGAAACTAAACTAAACAATTCCTTTTCAATAGTTGAATAATTTTGTTGAGCTTTATTCAGTTTCTTTGAATAATATGTGACTGGGTGCTTTGTTCCATTCACTTCTTGTAACAAGACTCCGCCTATACCAATGTTACTAGCATCGATCGCTAAATTAAATTCCTTGCTAAAATCAGGTAACAACAATACTGGCTCGTGAAGCATTACGGCCTTTAATTTATTGAAAGCTTCTACAAATTCCTCCATCAAATACAAAACTTCGTCCCTTCTTAAAAAGATTAGTTATGGGAGCGCTTATTTCGGAAAAAAATTGGGTACAAACCTTCGGAGATATGAAACCATCCCGAGAAATCTCATGGCCTGCTTTTTAGTTGTGGGGAATGGGAAATTGATGCTAGCTTCTGTGTTCCCATTCTTAGGACAAATCTTACCGATACCAACTTTATGCCCTAAATACGTGATATAGGTTTTCCCAAATTTGCTTTTCTTTAAATTTAATACAAGGTTTGCTTTTTCAAGGGCTGTCAGGACTTTAGCTAAAATTCGTAAATGCTCTTCCCAAGTTTCTGAAAATATAACAAGATCATCTAAATACACGACACAGTTATCAATACCATTTAAAACTTTATTCATTAATCTTTGGAAAGTACTGGCTGCATTTCTTAACTCAACAGGCATTACTTCAGGTTCATAACTACCGAAAGGTGTTATAGAAGTCGATATTTTCCTAGCTCGTCTGCTTAGAGGTACTTGCTAATAACCTTTGGCCAAATCAAGCTTGGAGATGAATTTAGTATTCCCGATCCTGTCTAAGCAATCGTCGATCCAGGGAAGTGGAAAATTACTTTGCCTAGTAACACTGTTTACTTCTCTGAAATCAATGCACAACCTATCTGTTCCGTCTTCCTTTTTTACTAGAACTATCGGAGAACACCATTCACTCTCGCTAGGAGCTATCAAATCATTATCCAGAATATACTTAATTTCCTTTCGTATTGAATTTGCCTTCTCTGGACTCAAACGAAACGGACTTTGTCTAATGGGTTCATTGTCCTACAACTCAATATCATGTTCTAAAAGATTAGTTAAACCTAATTTATCACTAACATTTTCTGGATAATTTAGAAAAACATTATATAATTCACTCAGTTTTTCTTCATCTAAGCTAGAGTTAAACAACTTGAAATTCTTGAGCACATCAGAGTTTTTCTCAAAACCAATTTCTCGCTGTGACACAGTTATTACTGGTACTGTGCGTTCATTGTATTCCTTTAGCAAGTTTATGTACAGCCACTTAGCTCTACGTCTACCCATATCAATTAAGTAATTCAAATTACCCCTTTTTTTCTAAAATAGGATAAGGACCTTTGAACTTATAAGATAATGAGGGACCTTCTTTCTGAACTAATACTAGGACTTTGTCTCCCACACGGAAATTTCTCTCCTTTGCCCTAAGATCGTATCTTCTTTTAGTTTCCCCTTGATTGTTGCTCTCTTTTTCTATGGCTAATTTCCAAGCTTTTCTTAAATTCTCCTTGTAATTCTCTAAATTTTGAATGTAATCTTCTTTACCTTCTTGAACCATTAATTTACACTTTAAAATCTCTAAAGGTCCTTTAGCGGTGTGACCGAACTGCAATTCAAAAGGACTAAATCCTGTAGTGTCATTAGGTGCCAATCGTAAGGCTAATAAGACAAAAGGTAGTTTTTCTTCCCAGTCATGTTCAAAGTTATTACATAATTTTCGTAAGCAACTTTTTAATGTTTGATGGAAACGTTCTACAATCCATTGCGACTCTGGGTGATACGGTGTGGAAGTTATAAGTTTAATACCTAAGCTCTTTCATTTTGTCTTTGAAATATTTGGACACAAAATTACTGCCATTATTACTTTGTATAACGCAAGGCAAACCAAATTCGGAAAAATAATTCAACAAGCGTTCAACTACAGTTTTCGCATTACAGCTTCTTACTGGGATTGCTTTTGGATAACGGGTTAGTCTGTCAATGATTGTTAATAGATATATATTCCCTCCTTTACTTCTAGACAAAGGTCCAACTATATCAATTACTACATTTTCAAAAGGTTCTTCCACCGATGGAATATTACATAAGTGAGTCCTGGGAATTTCTTGATTAGGTTTACCAGCAATTTGACATTCGTGACAGCTTATTACATATCTCTTAACGTCACTTTTCATCTTGGGCCAAAAGTAAGTCTTACTTATACACTTGAAAGTTTTATTCAACCCTGAATATCCTTGATCATCATATGCTAATTTCAGAATTAATTTGTGAAACTTCCTAGAAATTACCAATTGTTCTATAACTTCCCCTTTGCTAACTGACTTGGGACGAACATAACGACACAAAATTTCGTCTTTTAAACGAAAGGTTTCCTTACAAACATTATCGGGATCATCATCCAATTCACTTTCAAAAATTCGAGACAGTGTCTCATCCTCTCTCTGCAACTTAATTAGCTCATCTCTGTTCAAAATGTAAGTGCCTAAACCATTGCAGTAACTATTACTTGAATCCACTACATCGACTATGTGTACGTCACTACTTTCGACAGCTACATTATCAAATTGGCTAACACTGTCAACACTGATGGAGTCCGTCTTCTCAGCCCCACACTTGCTAAGATCAACCTCACCGTCTCACACACGTTCGAATCCTCGAACAAATTATGACTGTAGTCTATATATGTATCTAAACCTGACCTAATTACTACCATTTCAGGCACTGGAACCTCACTTAAAATAAGATTCACACATTTGGATGTAGTTAAATCATTACCGACAATAATGTCAACGCCGTCAACTGGCAAATAGTCTGCAACTGCTAGTTTCTCATCTCTTGACAATCCTTAACTTTTCAAGTTCATCTTCAATGAAGGACAAACAACGCAAGTATTCGGAAACCCACCTAACATAACTTTTTCTTTCACACTGATTTTTGCCCTTGTTGGCACACACTCTTTCCTCATAAGGGAAACGGCTGCTCCGGTGTCCCTAAGCAAGATAACTTCTCTCGAATCCCATCCTTCAAGCGGAAAAACTACACCTTCAGACGAAAAATCCCCGTAAAATTTCCTAGTTTCTTTCATAATGTCATTTCTGCTTGACGAAAGATTATTAACTAGACACTGGTTTCTTGATATTCTTCTCCTCTACTATACAATTCCTTGCTATATGCCCTTTCTTATTACCTTAATAACAAATTATCTCTGAACTACTGTCTTCCCATGTGCTCTTACAAAACCTGGCAGTATGACCTGGTTTTCCACATGTACAACAATAATAATGATAATCATATTTCCCTGTATTGCTATTGCTAAAACTACTCATACTATGTTGTATATTACTAGAAGAAGGATTATTTTTCTTCTTACTATCACTTAAACTATGAGTAGGACTGTACTCATCTGACAACCTTGTTGCATCTGTAAAAGAGTTTTTATGCCCGTCTTTTATATATAACTTAATGTCTGGAGATATGTTATCTTTGAAGTTTTCTAACAAAACTAAGTTCTTGAGATCATCCAAACTATCTACTTCAGCGGAAGTTAACCAATCACCAAATGATCTTTCTAACTTCTTTCTGTATTCTACATAAGTACTGCTCTCATCTCTTTTCAATCTTCTAAATTTCTTACGGTATGCCTCTGGTACTAACTTGTATGCACTAAGAACAATTTCTTTCACAATATCATAGTCTTCACTTTCATCCTCAGACATACAACTGTACACAAAGAGTGCCCTACTACTCAACACTGACTGTAAATACAAAGTCCACTTGTTTTTGGGACAACCTACTCTGTTCATTAACTTTTCAAAAGACATGAGATATTTTGTTACATCTTCCTCATCAAACTTTGAAATTAATTTCAACACTACACCCATACCTAAATGATCAGAATCGTCGTTCAGTAATGAATTACTATCCCGTCTGCTACCTGACGTATTACTTCCTGGTCTGCTACCTGGCGGATTATTATGAAGATTTTGCCTTAAACGAGCGATTTCTAACTCATGCTTACGCTGTCTCTCATTTTCTTCTCTTTCAGCTGCTCTTTTATCTCTCTCAAACACTTCCTGCTCTCTTTTAAAAGCATACTCATGGAGAGCATCGCCATATAGACCAAAAAGTTTACCTGAAGCTATAAAATCTTTCGTAATCTCACTCATTCTGCTTTTTTCTATATTCTCCCAGTTTCCATTGGTTACGTTGTTGAAAATCCTGGCAAGGTCGCCAACTGTTACGATCTTAAAATCATTAGAGGTTCTTTTAATAAGTAAAATAAATATCAACAACACCGAGTGAAATATGGGAAATTAATATAAAAAGAAACTTACGAAAAAACACAACACGTATATTCACAAACTTACAAAGAAAACTAATGTTACATCTTCGGTTACTTTAACTGACAAATCAAACCAACCAAAACATCAACAGAAAGGGGGAACAGTCAATAAGGTAGAAATACTTGAAAGAATAGTTTTCTGCAGCTGCTGAGACGATACTGGTATAGAGACTTCAGGCTAGAGAATGTTGCAGAAGGGCGGCTGAAGTTCAAATGAAACTACCACAATGACCGGATTCGAAGACGTCACAAATTGGGTGGCATCAAGATGGGACATCATAGGTTTTCTTTCAAGTATTTGATGATACTGTTGAATGAAGGCTTGAGAACGTTGAAGGGGGTGGGGGAGCGGCTGATATTCAGATAAAACTAGCACGATGACCGGATTCAAAAGACGTCACATAAGGGGTGGCATCAAGATGGGATATCAGAGGTCTTCTTCCAAGGATTCGATGATACTGTTGAACGAAGGCTTGCTCTTGGCAGTGTTGGCTACTTCTTGTCACAAGCAGGGAGGGCTGACTGCTTCAAATTGTCTCTTCTTCTGGGCCATAGCAGGATCTTTTGGAGATAGGTTTTTGTTGTCTGACGGGAAGGTTAGAATCTGGCTCTATCAGACTTCTGGTCTTCTCTGTTTCTTATCTCACTAGGACTTGTATCTTATTTGCTTCAGACATAGTTCCTCTCTTGCCTTGTGTCCTGTCCTATCTCTCTTGGACAATCTCTTCTTAAAGTTTATATACCCGTGTATGGGTGGAGTTAATTACAGTGGGCAGTTGTCATCTCCATAGAGGGCGTTCTTTTTAACAATTCTGCATCTCTATTGGCTTTCTGAAAAACGCTCACTTCGATGACGCCATGGAAGCTTCTAGTAGAAATTTCTGATGCAATCCGGACCACGTGTTAAGTCGTAACAAAAGGGCAGCACATGTCCTTCCATGATGACATATATCCTAAACAAGGATTTCCCTCAGGCTCGGTTTCTCAAAATATGCGGACTCCACTATTTTAGACGATGACATCTAGGTCAAGCAGGACAGTTTTCCTATCATGGCAGGCGACGGTGCTCTCGGCTAGGCTTGGTTTGCTTCCAAAATGCTGATATATATATATATATATATATATATATATATATATATATATATATATATATATATATATATATATATATATATATATATATATATATATATATATATATATATATATGGATGAATATCAACACAACATCGTGTTCAAATAGAAATAAATTTTTACCTCATGCTTGGGATCGAACGCTAGCCCCTTCTAATGAAAGGCCAGGTTGAAACCAACCATGCCACGAGAGGCCATAAAAGAAGTCGGAACCTAACTGCTACCCAGCAGTTCAGGATTTACCTGGCAAGACATCAGTCTCTTACCAGCGAGTTTTCCCCACCACATGACACAATTGATAGTAATTCAATCAAATTACCCCTAATGAGTCAATATGGATAAATATCAACACAACATAGTGTTCAAATAGAAATAAATTTCTACCTCATACTTGGGATCGAACGCTGGCCCCTTCTAATGATAGGCCAGGTCGAAATCAACCATGCCACAAGAGGCCATAAAAGAGGTTGGTGGGCCGGGAAGTTTTGTTACACCTCTATGTGGGCACCATTAGTTTTGTTAAGCACATCAAGACTCTACTCTAAATTTTTTTACATATTTGCTATAACATAGACTCAACAAATGTTAATAATGCAATCAGTGATTTTTTTTTTTTCGACATGGGAGACGTCACTTATTCTTATTCAATACGCTATAGGATTAACATAATCCTATTGGAATAATCCAAGGTGAGTGATATCTGATTTACAGGGTCATCAAGGAATTTGACAATCACCTCCAATCCATTGGACAGGAAATGTTGGATTATACATTCCATAACCTGTGTATCATATCCAAACTTCAAAAACTCTGGTGGCAGCACCTGAAAATCATCATTCACATTCTGTTCCCTTAATGCGCCAAGTTCAGAAATAGGTTTCTTATTAGCGTAACATATGCATTGTTTAATTACATGAGAAAATTCCAGAAAATCTAGAATATTATTATGGATTGCTCCCTGTATTAACTTTCTTACCAGACCAACTCCGGACTCTACGATACCTCCAATACCACGATTCAGATAATCACGAGGATACTGTGAAAATTCAGTGACATCGATACCCCTCTGATTGAAGAATTCCTGCACCTCACTTGCTTTCAGACATTCCTCAATCCATGTGAATGCACCACCAAGATTTGAGCCAAAATCTGAAAATACTTTGTTAGGCAAACCATAGTTGTAAACATGTTTTTGAAAAGCCAATAAAAATCCTTTAGAATCAGCTGAAGTCACTATTTCAACATTAATCATGTTAGACTAAATACATTTAGAGATTACCCCAGAGGTTTTAACTAGGTTACTTCCACACCTTGTGAAATATGGCCCAAAGTAATCAATGAAACATACAGAAAAGAACCTCTTTATGGGATTCACATTCCATTCCCTATAGTCATTACCATTAACTTTAATTGGTCTACTATTAAAAAGTTTACAGTGATAACATTGATTCACAACCTTCTTAACTCTTGACAATCCCTTAAGCAAAAAAAAAAAAAAAATGCCAGTTTTCAATTTATGTAGCACATAGTAAGTACCTGAGTGATTAAAATTCAAGTGAGTGTCCATTATCAGTATTCTACCGAAATCACTATTATTACTAATGAGTATTGGAGTTCTCGACATCATACCTTTAGACATCTTTCACATCTTACATTTTACTCTAAGAATACCATCAAAGTCACAAAATACATTCATTCTTCTAACTAGCTCAGGATTAGACTTTTTTGCTTTCCGTTTTTAAGTGAAAAAATCTTGTAAATCTGGAAAGCAATTATGTTGATCAAGCTTTAGCAAATCATTACTGCATTTTTCGTAGCTTGCATCTAATAAGGCAATTGACTGCCGGCTCTTAAAATTTATTCTTAATCTTATATTGTTTATGAAAAGCTTAACTTTCATTAGTACTTTAACCGCTTTGTCAAGTGAAGAATACTTAGTTATGTCAACAACTGTACCAACTGACATATCTTCAACACTTGCCTTATTTACAACCAGTTTGGGTACATCCACATCATTAATCATGCCTGGATTAGGAATTACAACCCATTCCAGTAAACTTAAATCTTCCTGTAACATCTCGGGTCCGGTCAAGTAACAAGAGTGTCTCAACTTTGAGAAAGTTACTAATCTAGTAGTGAAATCTGCAGCATTTTCATTTGATCCTACGTGAGCTAACTTCACCGAGTGTGTAAACTTACAGAGGTCGACAATATTTGTGATTCTATTATTTACATATACACTTCTCTTCTGAAGCTTTGTTCTCAAGTTCTCATAATCAGCCAGCCAACTTAAGGCAATCGTAGAATCTGGAAACAACATTATGTCATTAACTGCAATAGGCACAATGCAATAAGTGAACATTTTATACAGCTCAAAAGCCCTTTGCAAAGCGTACTCTACTGCAGTGAGTTCGAGTACAGGCATAGTTTGCCCTTGCAGATTTTTATTCAGAATCTTATTATAGGCAGATACTAATGAGACTAACTTTGAATCTCTCTCCTGTAAGTAAATAACACATCCAATAAAGTTTTTACTCGCATCACTCATTACAATTACATCAAAAGTAGACTTTCTGCTACCCATATATCTTAGTATCTCTAGCCTTTCACCATTATTGAATTGTGAAGCCATGTTTCTCCATTCATTTAGCTGAGCACCATGAAGACTAGTATCCCATTTATCTACATAATCCGACTGTAATTGCCTGAGGAGAATCTTACATCTGTTTAAAACAGGCAAGTTAGCATTATTCAAATCAAATATACTCATTAGTGAACTCAAAATCTGCCTAGGAGTATCAGCTTCAACATTTAATTTTACACATGTGGCCTTTAGTACATCATTATATCTGTCCCAGCACATACCAAGAATTTTAACCTCCTATGGAGTCTCTGTGCCAACTTTACAGTCAATCTCATACTGAAATTGAGAATAATTAGTAACATACTGCTGCAATGGAAATTTATGCTGCTCAAATATTGTACTGGCTTCCCTGTGAACCATTTCAACTTCATCTTCATCTGCGCAGCCAATCAGAAAATTATCAACATAACTGCCTTGGTCAATTCTTTTTTTCAATTCCTGAATTTCTTCAGTATCCCCATCTGTCTCCAATATTAGCATTTTATAAAGACTGCACTGCAACAGATATGGTGAAACAGACATCACAAATATTACTCACTTTGAGCGATACACAACTGGTGTAAAATCTCTGGATTCAACATCCTTAAACCAATAAAAGAGAAATTTTGAGGAATTCTTATCATCAATGGCCAATCTGTGAAGGCTTTTGAAATATCAAATCCAAGTATAAAGTTTTCAAACCTCATCATGGTCAATGCATCACTTATTTCAAAATCCTTGTTGTGACCTGGGTGAATACATTGATTCCGACTAATGGCTTTACTACCATCAGGTCTCTTTTTCTGCAAGATTCACCATGTAAATAACTCTTACTTTCGTAGTATCTGTTTCTTCTTTAATTACAGGACTGTGGCCAATGAAGAAATATTTTGAAAATTTCCTTTTATATTCTTCAAAATCTTCAACTTTCTCAAAGATTCCCAAATCAATTTGTGACTGGTAAATTTTATCAACTCGCTTTAGAACATTACTGTTCATGTATTTCTTCTTCAGACTGCACAGAACCTTGAAAGCAAGTCTCATTTGATCCAAGAAGATCTTTATATCTAGTCAACCAAGGAATTGGTACAACATAACATCTTTCAGAATCTCTAGATATGTTGCATAAAATAAAATCAGTCACTTCTTGCTCAGTTTCATTAGTAACACATTCAATAGAATTGTCTTCTTCCATATTTATGAATATCTTACAATTATGACCCAACTGAGAATAATCCGCAACCTCTTCTATATCTGGCCTGCTTTGAAAATTACATATTTCATCAAGTGTTGGCACTTCATAGTCAAATCCATCAGAATCAATCTCCATAGTGCCAATGTATGAAGTAGTAGATTCTATTTCTTCAGAAATCTTCCAATCAGACATCAAAGATGTATCTACTGCATCAGAAAGATTCTTTATCCAGTCAAAAATAGAACCAAATAATATTAGTTTATCATCAATTCTGTAAAAAGAAGTCTATCTCTCTTTTTGACCTAGTACTCCACTCTCCATGCTCATCACACAATGCCAATCCTTTGCACCTATCAGTAGCTTTATATCATCAATGTCATGAATTCTGTTTACACCATCGAATTTATCATATGCAACCTTTCTACCACTCTGCCTTAGCAGTTATATTGATTAATAGATAGGAGCTTTCATCTGAATTTAAATCCTAGTAATACAAATGCAAGTAATTTCATAACTTACATCACCAATCTGAAAAGGAAAACTCACTGACTTGATACAAATATTTTGATTAGTATTAATCCCCTTGATAATCAAATGTATCTTAGGATCTTCTACCTTTAAGTTCAAGAAACCTGCTGAACTTTCCTTAATAAAGGAATTCTGGCTACCAGAATCCAAAACTGTATCCACTTTTACACGATCATGTTCAGTCGTCACTGTAGTAATGGTAATACAGAATAAACAATATCCAAATGACTGGATGCTGTAACAGTTGATGGAATTTCATTAACACTCTCGATAACATTAACCACCTTTGTGGTAGTTTGTTTACTATTACTAGAATCTGTGGCTTTGAGCTACTCAAAAAACTCCAGTATTTACCCTTTTTGCATTTGAAGCATACACCTGATGTTTGAAATCTGCACCCATTACTATTATGAGCTGCTTTTAAGTATTTAAAGCACTTGTGAAATTCTTTCAATCGCTTTATTTTATCAAATACTTCCAAGTACTTTGTACAACTGGCAATTTTGTGATCTTTATCATTACAAAGCATACATAAACTCCTTGTTAAACTAGTATTCTAACTAGTAGCAAATACTGCGGTCTTACATGGACTTTTTTTTTACTAGTGTTTAATTGAGCGTTATATCTGCTGCAAGCTTCCAAAAATTTACTAGTGACATCATCTAAAGTAGGATGAGACTTATTTGTGATATCCTGAATAGCATTATCTTTCACTGCATCAATCAGCTTCTTAATTTGAACATAAAAAAAAATATATGGATCATCCATGCCCCAAACAAACCTCAAGTCAGTTAACTCTTTAATGAGGACAAACTTCTGAGGCATTTCATCAACAAATGTTGCGACCAAAATTTGTTTAGCCTGACCAAAATTTGCTGGGACATCTTTATGGAACTAATCATAGCCTTTGCTCTACTATGACATTGCTGCTCAAATAAATGATACCTCTCGACTTCATTTAAATTATACGGGGCAGTCAAGTGTTCAAAAACTTCAAAGAATCGCTTGCATGTAAATTTATCTTCCTCAGAATCTGCATAATACTGAGGCAAATTCAACTTGGGCAAATCAATTCTAGTTCTGCAAGGAGTTTTATTATCAATCTGTACGGAGAGATTATCAAGTCTAGATTGCATTTTGTTTGACAGTAATTTAATTTTACGATATCATTCCCCACATTCAGAATTCTGCCTATCCAAAGCCTCCTGCGGAACTAAGGAGTCCAGTCTAACTTTACTCAAAATCAAGTCATCTAAGCTCTGCAATCTTTGACTGTACTCACTCAGAAAACTCAACTCTGTTTGCAATTCAGCTTTATCCAAAGAATCAACAGCTTTACACAATTTAGTATACAATACACTGACCTTACGGCGTATAATAGTACATTCACGCTTTTCCAATTCCGACATCTTTAACTAATAGACAACACACCTCACATAAATCAACTTTCAAAGAAAAAACTAACACGTATAACACGAGAAGAGGGGGACCCGGACACTGCCCAAATAGACACGACCAATATTCAACACCAGTGCTTAATAATATTAATCCTAAAGTTCGAAGGACCAAGCGGAAAAAAAGGGTGGGGGGGGGGGGGTTAAATTATATAAATATAAAATCAATATGAAATGACCAGGATTATATCATTAAACTTTGCATTTTTAAGTGAAAAGGTAGAGATGGAAAAAAAGGCATTTTAAATATTTAATAAATTTAAATTTAGACGGTTAGAATTTATGAATACATATAATTTAAAATGGGATAAGTTTCACTGTAGCAGGTGGTGGTGGAATGACGTAAACGAGTCTTCGAAATGTACTTTTGTACGAGAGATTGAGGTTCACAACTGCGAGGGCTTAACCTTCTTCATTTCACTCATCAGCTAAAAAATACAAAGTGAAGGAGAATCAACCACGGGAAAAATCAGAACAAAAGATACAACATTAACAGAAAGTAACTAAAATAAATAATAAAAAAAAAATCAACACGAATCAAAATATCAATTACTGCAATAGCATGGCTAAATCTACAATTTTCATATAAATCAATAAAATCTTGTAATAAACGAATCACCGAAAACAGCAATTAACTAATCAGGAAAATCACCTTACGTAAATATTTGCTTAAATCAACACTAAATAACAAAAGCTTTCAAATTATTAGTAAAACAATTAGCAAATTCAACGAGTAGTCAAATACCCAAGAAATAAATTTATAGACTGCATTGAAATCATAGGTTCAATCTAGCAAGAATTTAATCAATTAAGATACTTGAAATTATTTTCAAAACACTGGCATATACAGTAGAATATGTGACGCAAGAACAAGCATGAAAGCCCCTTATGCTTACCCTGTTGCGATAACAGTTCTGGTGAGTGACAAAGTTATTCCCGTGACATTAATTGGTAATACTACAAAGTGTAATGGTATTAGTTCTTTTTCTTTTCCAGATGGGAGTAATTTTGATGATGATTGTTTTGATGGTGCCGAATGGCCGAATGATAATGAACATTCTTTAGAAAAATTTTCAGAAATGGTTTCACATTTAAATTTTGCAGAACAAGGATCTTTGAAAAAGTTAGTTTTTAGTTATAAGGATTTATTTTCGGATGTTCCCGGACAGACCACTGTCCTGGAACATGATGTAGATGTGGGTAACGCATCTCCGGTAAAACAATCCCCTTATAGGTTAAATCCATTTAAAAGTGATGTTGTGGATAAAGAGGTTGATTATATGTTACGACACGGGCTGATTGAACCCAGCAACAGTCCGTGGTCTTCACCTGTTGTTTTGGAAAAGAAGCCGGATGGTCAATTCTGGCTTTGTTTTGATTACCGCAAAGTCAACGAGGTCACAAAGCCTGATAGTTATCCTTTACCCAGGATAGAGGACTGTATTGACAGGATAGGGAATTCGAAGTATATAACTAAATTTGATTTGTTAAAGGGGTATTGGCAAGTTCCGCTGTCCAAACGGGCACGGGAGTTGTCAGCATTTGTAACGCAGCGAGGGCTCTATCAATGTAAAGCAATGCCTTTTGGCATGAAGAATGCTGCTGCAACCTTTCAAAGGTTGATGAATACGTTGGTTCAAGGTTTAGAGGGGTGTGTTGTTTATATCGATGATATTGTAATTTATAGTGATGACTGGGACACCCATCTTAAACGTATTAAGGCCTTATTCCAGGTACTTGGGAAAGCTGGTTTGGTTATAAACCTCAAAAAGAGTGAGTTTGCCAAAGCAAAGGTTGTGTATTTGGGTCACGAAGTAGGATTTGGGAAAGTGGCTCCAAAACAGGCAAACGTAGACTCTATTAGGCATATTGAAATACCAAGGTGTCGCAGGGATGTCAGAAAATTCCTTGGGTTAGTAGGGTATTATCGCAGATTTGTTAAGAATTTTTCTGATATCGCTGAGCCCCTGACTAATTTATTACGTAAGAATGTGACTTTTGTATGGATTATGATGCCCAAAATGCCTTTGAAAAATTAAAGCAGGTCCTAATGAATTTCCCTATATTGAAAGCCCCTGATTTTGACGTCCCTTTTTCACTTGCTACTGATGCGAGTGATGTTGGGGTTAGAGCAGTTTTGTTGCAGGAAGATGCTCATGGAGTATCTCATCCTGTTACCTATTTTTCAAAAAAATTATCCCCGACACAACGGAAATATTCGACCGTAGAGAAAGAGACTTTGGGTTTAATTTTAGCTGTAAACCATTTTCAAGTGTATTTATCCTCTACAGGGTCTCCGATTAAAATATTAACGGATCATAATCCGTTGGTTTTCTTGAACAGGTTTAAGAATAAAAATCAACGGTTGATGCGTTGGAGCCTCTTGCTTCAGGAATGGAATTTTAGCTTTTCACACATTCCAGGCAAAAGTAATGTTGTCGCTGATGCCCTGTCACGCATCAGTGATTGATTTGGGATTAAGTAATTAAGATTAAGATGTTAAATGTCTTGATTTGCAAGTTTTTCTTCGGTGTCATCTTTGATTAAGAGTGGTTAATGGTACTTTTGATTTCTGTTTACTTTAGTGTGGATTGTTGGTGGAGGTTAATTTTAAGGTGTTACCATTGGCTTGTGTATGTCCATTAATGATGTGTGAATTTAAGGCCCAAAGCCGTCTAGTGTGAGGACGCTCTCTCTGGAGTGAGAAGAGGCATTTTTGAAGTGTTGTGAAGGGTCACAATATTGAGTGTTGCAAATCATATAATGTCATGTCCCTATTTTTTGTTTATCTTTTCATAGCTTGGATGGGTCATGGGCTCACGGGTCTGTAGCACAACACAGCCGCTTTTTAGGCGCTAGAGGCTGGTGTATGAGTGGTACCCTAGACTGAGTTAAGGTTAATCTATTAAGGTTTTTGTCCTTATTTTTGTTTAACTGATATTTGTGTTTTTAGAATAACTTAACCAAGTCACGGGCTCACGAGTCGGTAGCACAGCACGGCCGTTTTTTTAGGCGCTACAGGCTGGTGTATGAGTGGTGACCTTGGTTGAGGTAATAACCACATCGTGGTCGATTTATATTTTTGTTGTCGGTTGTGTAGGTTTAGTCTAATAATAGGTTAGTCTTGTAAATATTTCTGCTCTGCTAACCTGTGCCCACCGCTCCACTTGAGAATTCATGGGGATATTACTATATTTGCTTCGTATGTTGATCCTGATGTTATTTTTGGCGTAGTCAATAAGTTATTTTCTTTTATTAGCTTTAAGTCTTAGTATTAAGGTTAATATTTGATATCTATTGACAGTATTGAAAGTGGTACAATTTTTTTTGCCACTATCTCTAATCTATGCGGCAATGTGATATAGTAATTTTAATCAATTTTTGAGTTTTTGACAGTT
>NC_090752.1:23910639-23920639 GCF_036898095.1 Palaemon carinicauda
CACAGTACTCTGGGCTGCAGAGTAATTTTCTTTAGCCTAGGATACGTGGCACTGGAACTCTGTTTCTTCTTTGTTATGAGGAGGCGGCAGTGCCGCCATCCCCTTAACTGTGTTGGCAATCTCTAGGTTGGAGAACTGAGTCTCTCCTGTTCCCTGGGATTCTGCCGATACCGAAACAGAGTTTCTTTTACAGGTGGTAGGATTGACAATTTTTGCCAGTTCCTTTCACACTCGTTACAGGACCCTGTTCCCTACCCCGCTGTCCTCTTTTGATGGCTTAGCCATTGTCTTTCTTTAGGCTGGCATCTTGCAACCTTCCTTTGCTGGTAGGTTGCCGGAGCCAGAAAGACTCCCTCTCGAGCCATGTCTTTGGCTGACAGCAGAGCATACTGCCGCCAACCACATCATTTGTCGGCAACTGACGGCCTAGCCGGCAACTGACGGCCTAGCCGGCAACTGACGGCCTAGCCGGCAACTGCCGGCCCAGCTGGCTGCCGGCGACCATGATGGCCGTGAGAGGGAAGTCCCTTCTGTTCCCAAGGTTCTTCAGTCCTCCCTTGGACTGCTGCTACACGCCGGCACAGATAGTGCTGACTCAGTTGGCAGCATGCCGACTGTACTGGTACTGCTGGACTTGCCGGCTGGCAGTGTATCGGCGGTAACTTGTCGGCAATAGTACTGTAGCTGCATGGAAGCATGAATGGTACATTCTCCCCTTCTATTAGAACCTTCTCTCTGGAAAAAGGCAATCAAATTAGACTTTTACATCCTTAATTACTGTATACATTCACAGTAAGGAGTAGCCTTTTTTTCATACTATCTCTCTCTCTCTCTAGCTAGCATGCCGGGTATGCCGGCAAGACCTAGCTATGTCGGCTATATGCCGGCTGAACTACTGTATATTTTATACAGGTAGCCAGTATATCTGCATTATAGAATATACTGCAGATAGAAAACTACTATATAGTCTATACTAGTAGTTATTTTAAATATATTTTGGATATCCAACACAGGCATTTGCTGAGCCCAATCCTATATTGAATGAATATGATTTCTTCAATATCCTGATTAGAAATCAGTATTAGGATTACCCTACAATATTAAACACTTCAAGGCAGGAGTAATACACTCCTAACCCTTAAAGGGTGCAGCCTTTTTCCTTGAGTCTCCCTGATCAGGAAACTTTATATTTTAATATAGTAGGAAGACTACAGCAAATAAGCTGAGTGGGATATACAAATATATGTCTTTATTTTCCTAGTCCAGCTGGCTTCATGGTAGAAGGACCATACTGTCATATGCTACTATGAAGGCAGCATAATGACTAGACTACAATACATGATGTACAGTAGCCAGTAAATTGCAATATAGACTTACTGCAATTAGAAAACTACAGTACCATGATACAGTAGTATTTTCTGACATACCTTGGGTACCCTTGTACGAGCATTCTGCTGGTACCGTTCATATATTGAATGAATAGTTTTCTTCAATATTCTGATCGAGAATTAGTCATCCTGACCCCAGAGTATTAACATTATTTTGGGACAGTGATTTGATGCTTCTCTACCCCTAGGGGTAAGAGTCGTTTTACTTGGAGTTACTCTATAGAGAAATCTCCATGTAGTTAATACTGAGGGCAGGTAACAGCATTTACTCACAGGGGTACACAAGTATGTATCTCCTACTATCCCTTTATAGCTTACTATCTTAAGCTACTCTATTGTAAAGGACATTTGCATGTTGATTGTCAAGGAGATAATCCATTGTATACTCATTTGGTTTTCCTTTCTTTACAGGAGGAACACCAAATACCTTGTGCTGCAGTCCTCTGCAAGGCAAAGAGTAAGTATTTTTACGGTCATAATACTTGCAGGTTTCATGCCCCCTGCAATATTATTTCCGGATCCCTACATTATTGGAACCCACAGGTTTGCAATATATGTCGGACATTAATGTCCAAAGGTTTTGGAAATCCCAAGTCTACGGAGATTAGGGATACAGCTCAATATAAATTACACAACTGGGTGAGAGGCTTTCAAAAGATCTCTCCGGGACCTTTCCTACCTGATGATAGGATGCGTAAGCTACTATTTCCGGAAGCAAGTGAGGAAACAGTAGTGCCTCAGGAGCCAACTACATCCCCTGACGGCCAGAAAACCTTTGGGATTAAGGGCAAGAAGTGCCCCAGTGTAGAAGAGGAAAATGTTGTGTTGGAATTTCCTCCGCCTATGCCAGCTATATAGCCATCGATGTCGACATCTTCGTCTTCTACCCCTCTATTGGGTAATGTGGTACAATTATGTATCCAGCTGAAGAATCTAATAGAGAGCTTTCGTAAACAAAACGAAAAGCAGGAAGTAAAACGCAAGATAGATCCTCGTAAAGCTTCTCTTGTCGCTTCCCAGGGGTCAGTCAAACGACCCTTGAATAAAGACCTACCAACATGCTCCGTAACCAATCCCTGGAGGTTTGCGGAGCAGATGCCGATTTCAAATGGCAATCTCTACATCTCAGAGAAAATAGATGCTGTTCCTTTGGACAAAATTCAATTTTGGCCAAACTTTGATGCTTTCCCTAATTGTCGGGTTCGACTGAAGTACAAACCAAAGTCAAGAAAAGGAGCGGAACCAAAGGAGGTCTTGATTCTCGACCATGATAAAGCACAGACTATCCTTTCAGGTAGTCTGAGAAAGGCGGGTTATTCAGAGTCGAAGGTATTCTCACTGAATAACAGACACCCTTCC
Organism: Palaemon carinicauda; assembly: GCF_036898095.1. Lineage (NCBI taxonomy): Eukaryota > Metazoa > Arthropoda > Malacostraca > Decapoda > Palaemonidae > Palaemon > Palaemon carinicauda. The sequence goes on from NC_090752.1 coordinate 23,913,387, forward strand.
TTTTTTGCTCCTACTTCACTCTCATTCCCCTTTATGGGGAAGGCATTTACTTCTGTTGCCAAAGCGGTAGAGGCGGGTAAGCCATATCCCACACTCGATGAGTGCAAGCCTTTGTCACCAGCTTTTCCCGGACAGGAAAAGGATTGGAAGGAAGTCCATTTGACATTTTCAGTAGGAAAATTAAACAAGGACATTGCAAGTCGACAATTAAAGGTATGTCTCCCTAAATTGTCTGAGTTGCTCTTGTGTAATGAACATGAGTCAAAGGAGAGACTTGCGACATCCCTTCCTCTACAAAACTACATAGAGTTGTGTTCAACCTACGAAAGTACCCCAGACATGCTCATGGTCATAGCCAAAATGCATATGGCTATCTTGATGAAGGACCTTTACGCCTTTATGAAGGCCAGGAGAGCATGTAGAGAGTTTGTGTTCGCTGATGCAACAGTGAAACACGAAACAAGGAAGCTAATATCTTCCAACATCTGGGGTAAAGACCTCTTCCCACACGAGGTCATTAAGGAAGTAATTAAGAACGCCACCATGGAGAACATAACTCTTCTCCAAAAATGGGGCATTCCTTCAAAGAGAAAATCTTCTGTGGTTGTGGGTCCCCAACCTAAAAAGAAGATCGAAAATGCTGGAAATATCCAGGCTGCTCAACAACATCCCACTATTCCAGTGACCACGGTGCTACAGGCAGATGGTCAAAAGTCTAAGCCTCCTGACTACTCGAAGCATAAAGACGCTTCAGCTGGGAGGAACTTTCCCTCAGGATCGCAGGACCTTCGATCCTTCGGTCCAAAGCCTCTTCAAGATGAGCCATTGATGGGAAACAGAAATGTCCCTACCATCATTTCCTTACCTTCTCCTACAGTTCAAAACCATCCTGGAGAAGTATACTTGAGAGCTATGGAGCATACAGGTGGTAAGAAAACTATAGCTCATCGAGTTCCAGGGAAGGCTGTTTTGTGTTCACGAGAAGGACTCAAGATATCAATGAGTCATTCTGAACTTGTCGCCACTCAACAAGTTCATAAAAAAAAGCAAGTTCTGAATGTTAATCCTTCTGAACATATGGACCTTGTTCCAATTAGGGGTGTTCGTATTCCTGTCAGACCTGAAAGGTGTCCTTCGGAACCTTCCAGTCAACCACCCCCCTTCCTCCTATCTAGAATTCATGTTACAGAGAGTAACATTCATCCTAGGAAAGATACGTGTCGGACTCACAGTCCCATGTATCTTCAAAGAATTGTCGAACTTAGTCACATCAAAGTCAAGCCTAGAAATAGTTCAGGTATTAATATACCTGATCAAGAGGCTGGAGTGGGCAGCACCTGAAGTGTCCGGCCAATGTGCATTCAAAGAGATGACCCGGTTCCTGGGACATCACGGATGCAAGATAGGCTTCTAGAAGTCTCGACTTTCTCCAGCTCAGGGGTTTCGATGTTTAAAGAACCATCGAAGCCCTCAGTCACATCAACTTTCCTCTCCTTTGGAAATATAAAGGGAGCTCGTGAGGTCCGTCAAGAGACTCAGGTATTCAGTCAGAATACCAAAATACCAACAGGGAAAAGCGCTAAACTTTCCCCAGTTCGCTATAGTGACAGACCTGGTGCTAAGGGCACACCGGAAAGATGCGTTAAGAGCTTGGAGAAAACACGCATCAAACGCTTGAAAAGATAAAAAAAGACTGAGTTTGGTCCCTCTTTAATCGCTTCTCTAACAGAAATTAGAGCACAGAAGTCCCAAAACTCTGCTGGTCCTTTCATGGGTGGGGAAGCCCCCTCCACACAGATCAGGCTCCCTACGACTGATCTGGGACACTGAAGCGATAATAAGACGTCACATTCGAACGTCTCATTCAGTCTTGGTGAGGATACCCATCCCTCTCTTGAAGGGACGGCACCTACCAGCAGTTCATTTACAACTGATCCACGATGTGACGGTGGATACTCTATTTCGATACAAACCGATGGAGTTGAAATGGTCCATGGGCGCAGACATATTCCCTCCCAGATGGGAACAAGTCCCGGAACTGCAATTCAACCTCTTCATCACGAGCGTCTTCAAGAAACTACCTCGCTATATAGCCCCATACAAGGATCCTCTAGTGGGGCTGATAGACTAGATGAGGCTGGTCCTAGCTATGACCCTAGGTATATTTCCGAAGATTCAGAAATTAACTGCCTTCGTTTTATCACAAAGAACCCAAACCATTCATTTCATGATTTTCTCACTCTAGCGGTTAGAAAAAGGTTTGGGATCTCAAAAGGTAATATAAATTTCTTAGAAGAATACAAGGCCAGGTCAACTAGAAGACAATGTGAGTCTTCCTGGAAAAAGTGGGGTGCGTTTGTCAAAGCAAAAGGACCGAAAGAAATTTCAATAAACTTCTGTCTGTCCTTCTTTGTCCACCTTCATAGCCAAGGTCTGGCGGCCAATACGATAAATACGTGCAAGTCAGCCTTGACTAGGCCTTTCCTATATGCCTTTCAAGTGGATCTGGCGAATGAAATCTTTAATAAGATTCTAAAGGCATGTGCTAGGCTTAAGCCCGCGGTACCACCAAAGCCATCTCTTGGTCTTTGGACAAGGTCTTCAATTATGCCTCATCAGTGAACAATGAATATTGTTCTCTTAAGGATCTAACCCAAAAGGTTATTTTTCTGTTCGCTCTCACCTCCGGGGCTAGAGTTAGTGAAATAGTGGCCCTATCCTTTCTCGCTAAAAACGAGCTACCCACTAAGAGGTGGGGTCCCTGGAGAATCTGCCCTCTGAAGGAAGATGTCTCTCTATGTCCTTTAGAGTCTCTAAAGGTCTATCTTCGTAGAACTTCAGACTTCAGGGGAGGACAGCTCTTTAAAGGAGAAACTTCTGGATCAAATTTATCCCTAAAACAACTAAGGGCAAAGCTCACTTACTTTATTCGTAGAGCGGATCCGGACAGTACTCCCGCAGGTCATGATCCGAGAAAGATTGCTTCATCACTGAACTTCTTTCAGTATATGGACTTTGAGCGCCTTTGTTTATACACTGGATGGAAATCATCCAGAGTGTTTTACAAACACTATACAAAACAAGTGCATGAACTGAAACACTTCGTAGTGGCGGCAGGTAGTGTATTAAAACCTGTCCCCTAATTACTGTAGTAAACAATTTTTGGTTTGGGACCTCACATGTCCTCGCACATGTAACGGATGAGAATCATCCATTGTTCTACATACACTATGCTAGACAAATCCATGTTCTGAAGCAATATGTGGTGACGCCAGGTAGAATATTTAACCTGCCGTCTAATTCCACGATGAACAGCTAATTGACTGGGACTGTCAATTAAAGGGAGAAGAAGTCACCCTTCTTAGGTGTGACTTCTTTTAATTAAGTGTTACCATGATAACACTGGCTCTGTTCAAAATCCTAGGTGTGGAATTATACAGATAGCACTAGTGCCGGTGTACGAAGTACACAGTGCAAATAGAAGTAACCAGTACAGGAATTATGAAGAGAATTTGTTTTATAATTTTCTTCAGTCTGAGAGTGACACTCATCATTTCTTCCTTCAAGAAGGAAATATAGTCTCTGTACTTGTTACAGGTATAATCCCATTGTCATACTACATTCGTTTAACTGAACATCTTTAGTCATTTATTAGTAATAAATGTCTATTAGAACGTAGTGCGTCCACCTTCGCCAGACAATTGTATGTATACATGCCAGAGTATACCAAAGTAAGTATCCCTCATATATTTGTATGCATCAAATAATAGATATGAGACACTGATGTTATTTTAGCAAATATACAACAATGAGACTATTTGTATATTCAGTGTGTACTTATGTTTGGTCATATTATGTATGTTAACCTCAAGATCTCTTTTCTACTGTCTAGAATGACTCTTCCCTGTAGGAGGCAGGAAGCACTAACATTGGTTATGATTAGTGATGGTGACGAATAACGGTAACGTCCCTTGTCTCATGTGGTCCCCATGACCATAGAAAAGGTTGCTATAAGGTTAAGGCACTGATTAAAAATCCACAGATACACTAATGCTCTGGTATGCTTCCATCACGACGACATAGCTTGAGCCCAAAAAAAGGATTTTGAGCGAAGCGAAAAATCTATTTTTGGGTGAGATGGCCATTTCGTCCTGATGGACCCACCCATCTCTTCTAAAAGAAAAGATCTTCACAGTATCCCTCCGGTGGTACTGTATCTGTAACACCACGCTCAATGCTACAAGGAATGTACGCTGTCGTGGGAATGGCGCTGTTGTATTCCCAATAGTATTACGAGAGCGGGGAGAGCCTTTGGACGGCTCCCTTTTGCCACATCCTCCTCGAAGGGCTGATTGCTATGGAGGCGTGTCAAGAATGCGTCCGCTGATATTATGCGATATCCTTTGGAGAAATTTTAACGATATTCACGCCAGGAGTTAGAATTCTGGATACCTAAAGGTAAAATTCACTGTCGTACATATATCCCTTAGGAAGCTACTTTAAGGAACTTCCATCAGGACGACATGGCTATCTCACTGAAAAATAAATTTTTCGCTTCGCTCAAAATCCGTTATATATATACATATATATATATATATATATATATATATATATATATATATAAATATATATATATATATATATATATATATATATTTATATATATATATATATAAATATATATACATATATATATATATATATATATATATATATATATATATATATATATATATATATATATATATATATATATATATATATATATATATGTATATATATATATATATATATATATATATATATATATATATATATATATATATATGTATATATATATATATATATATATATATATATATATATATATATATATATATATATATATATATATGTGTGTGTGTGTGTGTGTGTGTATGAGTATGTGTCACTAACCAAATTGACTTTAATAAATGTAAATTTTAAACTCAAGTAGCATTTAATATTTGAATTCAACCTTGGGGGTATATATCTCATTGAAATTCTTTTATAATAAATACTCCTGGCTGGGCAAAGATTTGAACTTTTACCTCTGAATCGAAACAAAGTAAGCATTAGACTCTATCAAATGAGCCATCGACGGAAATAAAAGTTCCTTTCAAGTCCACTGTATATTTTCTTCTCGAATTCTAGAATTTGATCCTTGACTTGAAAACAACCTAACTCAACGCTGTAGGCTGATTAATGAGTTTTTAACACTTAGCAGTTCATGATGATTATATGTCACTTACACATCAAATCAACTGTAGATATTACTGTTAAATTAAGGAATTAATTATAATACTTGAAATCAATCTATCACCACGATAGCTGATTAATGAGTTTGCAATAAATGGCAATTTGCGATGACTTAGTTCCTAACAGACATGACTAATAGATAAAGTAAACTATCAACATAGTATGTGAAATGTGTATGTCAAATGATAGGTTATAAATTATTTTTTTGTAATGACACCAAACATAGCTAGTCTGTTTAATCCATATTAACAAATAATCTAATAAAAAAGAAGTGATCAAATCTCTCAAGTGCAAATTGATAAAAAATTAAATATACAAATTTTTTTCTCAAGAAAAGTTTTATTATTACTATTATTATTACTATAAAGAACAACCAATTTCTATTATTTTGATAGCTGTACCATGAAAATGTAACGTTTTTGACTCGATATATGATATGATAAGACATGCACTTGCCCGATCTGTGGCACTCAGATGACAACAGGTACAATAATTTTCTTCACAATGCAAAACTAGATGTATAATGACTACTTCTGGATTGACCACGTCAGTATTATTTGAATTCTCTTGAAATTGATCTGGCAGCAGGCTGGACTCCAAAATGTCTACCAGCTGAGCTGAGAGGATAGCTCCATCACACCAGAGAGGTTCAAGACACTGTTGCCCATGCATTCAACCATGATCTAGGGGTGATGAAATGTCTATTATGTCATGTTTTGCCATGTTCCACTGGGCTGCTCTGTAGGTAGCACACTTGATATGGAGCACTGTCTTGTGATAGGATCATAACTTCAAAAAGTCAACTTTTGAAGAATGGTAGATCTTTTGTCTACCCTGACCATTTCCTTCAACATGGCAGTCTCCACTTCATTCACGAGGCACATCCTTCAGTAGTTATAGAACAAACATGTGAAATGTTTTAGTTCATGAATTATATCTTGATCCACTGTCCAGCTCTTGCAAAGTCTACTGAAGCAATTCTGAAGTTGAGGTTTTCTTCAGTAATTTTTTCAAGAGCTAAACTTTTCCTCTCCTTTTGAATGCGCAGTTTTTTTTCCTCTCTTGTGAACACATGCTCACGGTACTGTTGTTCGATCTTCTTAGCAATGTCAGATATATTCAAGAGTCGTCTGTTTTCATCAGACCCAGAGCCAGAGGTTAATGAAGATGGTGATCTTTAATTTATGGTCCTAGCAGAGCAAAATGGGGAACGCATCTGTGTCTGGACTTTGGAAGACAATTCTGGAGAATTCTTGTTGCTAAGCATAGGCAATATACTTGTATTAGTTTCCTCCTGGTTTGACCTAAGCTGAATCAGTTCTCTTGTTTCTGTGGACCTTCCAGTTAAGTATAGCTTGAACACTGAATGCCCTCATTAAATGTTGGCAAGAAAATAGCACTTCATCTGTGTTAGAAGCCCAATCTACCATACTCCTTTATGGCAGCTTTTGAGGTTTCAATAGAAAATCTACAATTGTCACTTCAGAAAAACTGCAGTTCCTTGGTATATAAACAACAGATTCTGTGCCTTAAGTTAAGGCAACCGATATCCAAAGCATTATAAATGAACTCCCATGGAGATGGGAATCTTATGCTGTTCTGCTTTGACAGGAATTTCCTTTAGACGTTTAGCAGACACGGATATTGTATTTGAACACTTATCTTATATATTTTGTTTGTCAAAAACATTCCTGAAAAGATATGGAAAGTTTGTTACTCCTTCTTTCCTTTTCTCTGAGTGGATATATTTTCGTTAAAAAAATCTGAAGTGTGTGTGTTCGAGACGCTTCCTACTGTCCAAGCCGCCTTTTCTATTCAAGCATAAAGTGCATGTAAGTACATATCAAGAAAAATTATTCATATCAGTACATCAAAAGAAAAAGGACAGTAATTTGCAATAGAAAAATACGAGAATATTTAGATTGGAAGAATAGAACCTCACTCTATGAGAGGAACTGAGGTTACAACTGTTTAAC
>NC_090752.1:23923139-23938139 GCF_036898095.1 Palaemon carinicauda
GCTACCTTTATCAGGTCCATCATCAACCCCCAAACAAACTCCCCCACATTCTCTTCGTACACTCATCCACCTATCAAATCTATCCCCCGCTCCTACCCCCTCCTCTTACCAGTCCAATCTCTCTCTCTCTCTCTCTCTCTCTCTCTCTCTCTCTCTCTCTCTCTCTCTCTCTCTCATGAATTACACAACTCACTGTCACATATAAATGCATGTATTATGCATTATTATATTACTTTATTTGACCACAAGACAATCGAAATGTATGTATGCCAGCAATGAGTTGAATATTTTTTGTTAAAGAGCTCCACTATGATGTTCAACCTCATTCTACTGTGTTCCTTAAGAATTGTCGTGGGGAAATATAAATAAGTACTTAGATTGTAAGTATGATAAGTTTAAGGTGTATTGATGATGTAACCGTAACGATAAATATCGCCGGAATTACTATTATACTATTTCTTGATTGCTGTAGAAGAATAGGTAATTCATTTACGAACCATTTTTCATCAATAACAAAGCCCGGAATACCGGGGAAGCGAAAACTGATTTAGTCTGCAAGTTTTGCGCTATCACCTGGGACTACCCATTAATTTTAGTGAGAGAGAGCTGCTACATGAGAAACGTCGACTATTGCTACGTGAAGATAATGACTAGGAAGTAGTTCCTCGTTACAATACCTTTTCGCTGAAGAAGTTGTCGAAATCCACAATCTGTTTTGCCAAAATCTTCTTGATTTATAGAAATTTACTATCCTGATATATAACTTCATTAGATAGATGACTCTTATGATATTCTTTAGATTCTCTCATGAAAATATTATGTAAATATGGAATCAGAAAGGTTTTAGTAGTGCAAGAAGACAACTAGAATAAGAAGATTTAAATAAAAACTGTGGACTTACAATCTACTGGGATATGATTTTCCAAGTTCTTGCATAACAATCGAACGATTATATACGTTCAGAGAGTGCAGTCTATTTCGGATACTTGCCCTCAAAACCTAAGAATTGGGAAGTCAGAATTTGATGCAAAGATAAACGGGTAAAATTTTAGGAAAAGCATTTGAACAAAATACAGACTCACAAGTAGTATGTCAGTTAGTGAAAGATCTTTAAAACTCTGGAAGAAATACAACTGTTAACAAATATTTTAGTACGAATTCACAGTTGCTCAAACATTCTCAAGTAAGATGTTTATTCTAATTGATACAATCAGTAGATAGAGAGTTAATCATCCTAGGTTGTCGAGGAATGGAAAATCAAGATAAATCAATAGTTTATTTGGATTTCAAATAAAATACGATTCTTTTTACAGACAAAGAATCTGATGTAATTGGAAAAGCTCGTAGATTGTTATTTTCAGCTCTTTTCCAATTCAAAAAGTACCATTGAACTGTGTATATTCTTTGCAATGTAAAAAGAGAAAGACACGGAAGACACCTTTTGTCAGGAAAATCCTTCTTTTTCAGATTACCAAGAGGCAAGTAATGTCAAATATTGTTTTGAATATTTTTGCACATGAGTTCTCTGCATTTTCTTCTATAATGGTAAATAATAGCTGAATTAAGAAATTATTAGACAAAAATTAAAATGGGATAAGAGGAGCCACGAAATAACAAGAAGAAAAACAAATATATCTAAATGTATGAGGAATCTTTTGTATGCGCATATTTAGAGAGAGAGAGAGAGAGAGAGAGAGAGAGAGAGAGAGAGAGAGAGAGAGAGAGAGAGAGAGAGAGATGCCAATTTCAAAGGTTTATGGAATTACTGAGATGTGAAACTACTAATTAAACAGCAGACCAGATCACACCTTAAGCAAGTGAGTTTCACAGACAATTGGCATAAAGGCCATGGATAGACTTGGATAAGAGGTAACTCGGTAAAATTATTTACCGGGCTATGTTCAAAGTATTTGCTGACATATCGTGCAGTTTCATATTCCATGAACTTAAATTCTAGTTATAAACATCACCATTATATCTATTAGTAATAAATGTAGTTACATGAAATAGATAACATACTGTGGATATTCAAACAACACAGTGAATAAATATAAATATATATTCATATGCAAATATCAAGCTGAAAATACAAATTTACTTAACTTCGGGGATGAATATCCAACGGAAAATTCTTTTTACGTTAAGTGCATCTTCTCAGGCCTATGCGTCTGAATCAAGGCAATTGCAGCATTGAGTATTACCATCAGGCAATCATAAGCATTATACGTTTATTCTGACTCTACTCCTCCCTTCTATCATCAACCGGGATATTCATGTGAAAGAATTACCAAGAAAATTTGACCAATCTGTGGATAATTACCCTAGATGTATTTGTATTAATTACTGTTCTCCCTATTAGTAAGAAACATCTGCCGAAATCTTCCTAAATTTCACGATTCATATCAATACAAATAGCTCTGCTCAAAACCCTGGCTGGGAAAGTCGATGCATAATTTTCCTCATGTTCCTAAAAAGGTTGTTTCAGTTGACTTATTTCTGTTATAAAATGGTGGAAGCGAATGAAAAACAAAATGAATTTGTACACAATGATAAATCTATTTATTTTATTAGTGTTTAAACATAGCACGGAATTCACACATGTCCGTGAACATGTGTAGGCCTACATAAATGGCAGTGCCGTTATCAGCAGCAACACTTTAAACGGAAATAATTTACTTTGATTGATAGAATCCTGATGTGACATTTATAGAAAAAGGAATAAAATAACATATTCGTGTTACCTTGATGCATATGCCGATGTGTATGCAAATGAGAGAGAGAGAGAGAGAGAGAGGAGAGAGAGAGAGAGAGAGAGAGAGAGAGAGAGAGAGAGAGAGAGAGAGAGAGAGCGCTCCCAATTTTAGTGTTTAACAATCATGGACTAACAAGTAATTGGCGAATCTTAAAGCTGCTAATTAATTTTGCATGCCAAATCATATCCAGTGCTAATGGACTTCATAGATACACAGACAGACAAAAATGGAGACTGACAATATATATTTCACGATGGAAATGTTTTTCAAAGGATAAATAAGAACCTTTTACGTATCGATCTGATTCATATTTTAATGAACTGAAAATAATGACAAAGCTTCGCCGCCAATTCTTGTTGAAAGAATATATGCTGCAACGAATTTAAGAAATCCATCAGCAAATTGTTTAAAAAAACGATTATTTATTACCTAATAATGCTCCATCTGGATGGATTTTTCTAATTAAAGTTACGTCGAAGACTTTGATACATCTTTCCCACCGTTATCCCTACAAAAAGGGGTCAGTTACCTGATGCGCTCTCTCCAATGTCTTCTATAGAATACATTGAATATTGACATCCCACTGTTGCAATCTGGACAAAGAGAAAACCCATAGTCATGTAATAGATATATATATATTCTATGATGATAAAGTTCTTCCTAATAGTTATTTAGAGAATTTTGTTATAAAATTCAGCCTGTTTGATGATATAACGGGCATTCTCTATAAAAGTCTGAATGATACGTTAAGTTAAACTTCAATATATTGTTAGGCGCTGATTTTTTTTTTACATGCACGGCACATTCGCTCATGATTAATCAAATAACTTAAATAAAAATATCTAGGCTAAAGAGAGTTACTTGTTCAATTCCGAAACTATAAAACTATGTCATGTCAATTTTATGGGGCATTTGTTACATGTTTACAAGATTTTCATCCAAGGGAATTCATAAATAAACTATTTATAATGCAAAACAGATCATATATTCAGATCATCAAACATTCATTATTCAGACTAAGAGAGAGAGAGAGAGAGAGAGAGAGAGAGAGAGAGAGAGAGAGAGAGAGAGAGAGAGAGAGAGAGAGAGAGAGAGAGAAATTTGCTTTCAAAAGCTAATAGTAAAGTCATACATTTCACTGTAAGAACAGCAGTGACTGTGGTCTACATGGTAATTACCGATTCTCTTGACTGATAAAACAGAAAAAGAAATAAATAAAACACGGAAACAACGGGCAATTTAAAGTTATCAATGATATGCAAATAGATTGTGAGGCTGATTCAGTTGGGAGGAATAGATTCAATAAATGTATTCATTTCGGAATGTCTTTCTGCACTAGAAAAGTTCCTATGCATTGTGCTTTGAGCCCATTATCAAACTAGTTTATTATGAAAATCGCTGTAGCGATATTCGCAATTATCAAACATATATCGCTAGCGATTTACATTTCATAAATGTAAAAAGATAATGGGATAATGAAATAATAAAAATAAGAAACCCCTATGACTTCACTTTATACATCAATCTTCTGGAACAATTACGAAAATATTTTATTCAATTTTGATGAAAATGAGATGTTATTATCATAAACATACAGCTGCACTTTAGTGACATGAGTAAAACGATGATTTCAAAATGATTAAATTCAAAGGGATTTACTTACGTTGCTGTTGAGAATCAGTATTGTTGATGCCTTAATTGATAGCTAAGAATTATAAAAGAAAAGAAAATAGATTCATTATGGTAGCTTAATGGGATTAAAAAAACATCTTCAGAATTAGATTCATTAGAACTTCAAGCCCTTATTCTTTTTGGTATGTGTTTCATCTTGTAGACATGATGAATTTTTGTTTTTTTTCAGTAATTACTTCTTAAAAGGATATGATATTACTTCATGAACTTGCATTTGTTCGGCAGGATTGTGATTCATGAAATAATTCAAAATAAGATAAGGATTTTTACTGAAAATATTGAACCATCCATAATGTTAAAGATAATTTTGTAGCACAAAGAGTATTAACGGTTCAAGTTGTTTCTCAATTGGATTTAAGATTTTATAAATCAGTAATGACTGTCTCTGATTATCCAATTACGGCTGAGCTCACTGGAGAATTTTTGTTAGATTGGAATGATCTGTTGTTTATTGCTTGCTATCCAACATTTGTTGTTATTTATAAAGGGTTCTCTACTGTGATTATATCCAATAATACTGGTTTAGTTCAGGATAGAAATGTACTCGTTTTTCAGTATTTTGCAGGGAAACATAAGACCATTAACTTAACAGCGATATTGAGACGAATTTTTCTGGAGTTGACACAATACATTTTTTTTTTTCTTCAGAAATGTGTCCTTGTTCACATATGTGATTGTTTTGTTGAATTACCGAAGATAGATACAAATACTTGGTCCAAAAATGCTTATTGATTTGTCATTGTTTCTGCATTCTCATATAATTTTCGACCCTTACCAAATGCTTTAATCTCTCTCTCTCTCTCTCTCTCTCTCTCTCTCTCTCTCTCTCTCTCTCTCTCTCTCTCTCTCTCTCTCTCTCTCTCTCATTTAAAACTGATGAAAAATTATCTCATAAGTATAGAGCTGTGTAAGTTGTGAGTTTGAGACAGGAGTTTTGGTGTGGCGAGAGAAGCTGAGTCAGACTGACATTGGCCAGAAAAATTGGTGAAAGATGGCAGAAAAACAGGGCAGCGGCGAGATGAGCTGTTTAAAACCTAGCCATGTTTGTGTCTGTCTATGGCTAGTAGTTGGAACAGCGATTGTAAAATGAGATATGCAGTTAATTCTAATAGACAGGCTTTCTCCATCATAGAGTTCAATACTAAACAGTATTCTAGGAGTTTTATTCCAGCTAAGACCAAGTTGTGGAATGGTCTTCCTAAATGGGTAGTTGAATCGTAGAACTTAAAAAGTTCAAATTTGCAGGAAATGTTTTCATGTTGAACAGATCGACATAGGTCTCTTTTTTTTTTAGTTTGTATATGAAAGATCTGTTTTAATGTTGCTACTGTTCTTAAAATACTTTATTTTCGTTGTTCATTAATTGTCATGTAGTTTATTCATTCCCTTATTCCCTTTCCTCACTGGGCTTTTTTTCCCTGTTGGTACCCTTGGTCTTATAACATCCTGTTTTTCCAACTAGGGTTGTAGCTTAGCTAGTAGTAATAATAATAATAATTGTAATGGTTTCCGACTGCAACCTAACAGAGCAGGTGGTTAAGAAGGTGAGTGTTGTGTGTAGGGTATGATGGAGAGGCTTATGAGAGAGCTTGATGAAAGGCTAATTGGCAAGAATAGGTAACATGTGTGAAGTGATTGAGAAGGAAGGGAGTGTGACTAAGATGATGTGAAGAAGTGGCAGTAGAGAAAGACGCAATACCATAGGTATGGGAGTAGATATTTTGAGAACAATGTAGTCAGTAGTGAGAAAAAATGAGCCAGAAGGATATTGCCAAGAAGAAGGATGGGTCAAGAGAGCAATAGAACAGAGCAGTAGTGAGGAAAATTGTCCAAAACCCAGTCCTATTTTTGTCTGTGTGTGGCTAGCAGTTAGAAAGATAGCCTTCATTGAGTGAGAGGTATACAGCTGCAATAGTTACTTGTTGTGATCTTGAAGGAAAGCTAAACAGTGAGAAAAGTTGGTGTGTTTGTGAGGCATTAAGAGAAAAACGAGTATTTAGATAATAATAGAGGATGTCAGTAGCAATCAAAGCTGTGTCAAAGTACGTCTGTTGAGTATAATAAAGCACCTCAAGCAGCCACAAAAGCTGGATAGGACAACTGTGGTGGTGATAAATGATAAATAAAGAACAATGAGTTAGAGTTAATTGCAAGAGATGCTTTTTAATGTAGTCTTCATTAGATGGAATCAGTCATAGAGCAAGTGTTAAAAAAGTTACTGACTAAGATTGTCCTATCAAAAAATTAGAATTCATGCGGTCTTTTTCTGGGTATCATAGGGAGCAGTGGTAAAAGTGACTTCTCATGAGTGGATGTCAGGGCAGTTAGGAAGAGTACCACGCTAATACTATGTAAAGCACTGCTGAACCATTATGACAAGATTTCAGTTGCATGGATCGCTTCTTAATTGCATGAGTTTGTGGAGATCTTTGATGACTGGCAGCGTTAGTAAGGCTGGTAAGTGCAAGCATGTCAAGAGAAGCTGTGTGTAGAAGGTAAGGAGAATCTGTGAGAATATGGTATTGGTGATAGAAGCTATCAGAGCGATGGTAGTGATAGAACAATGCTTTATGATAAGAGTAACTAGTCTGGAAAAATGTGTAGAAGAGGAGGAAGACTATGCTGTAGCAAAGGAAATTGCTGGAGACTAGATTATGTTAAGGATGGCTTGATAAAACAAAATAAAAGGTGTGGTAAAGAAGTAATGGTGATGGCCACACAATGACATATGATTTCGCTGTAGTTTGTCCTATAAGTCACCGAATTTCCCCCTTTGCATCGTAGTACAAGATAAGTGGGATTGAGATGGGATGTGAAATTCCTGGCAAGCAAGAGAGACTGTGTAAACTAGAAAGTAAGGGTTGGACATGAGGGATCCAAAGAGGAAAGTTATTGAGCTTGGATATATTTATATTATTGTCTGCAGCCTCACAAGTAGCCAGTTACAGGACCCTCTAATCAGTAAGTACTTGTAGTCAGTGTTGATGCTTGTTATATGTTACATTATATTTATATATTTTGTGTTACAAAACTTGTGAAAATTGCTTATTTTTTCATGTATGTTGATGCAAAAAAAAAAAAAAAAAATAATTCCTTTTATTTCAAATATGTCAATGTAAAAATAAAACAATTCAATTTTATATATGTTAATGTAATTGTGGAATGAAAGTGTCGATGTGTTTAACTTCTACAAGAGTTTTCAATTTTACTTCGGCGCCAGTTGTCTGACGGGTGAGAGCTATACATTACAGGATGATTTGAGAATGGGTTCATCGCATATACATATATATATATATATATATATATATATATATATATATATATATATATATATATATATATATATATATAGGACAGGTGACAAGTAGGAAAAGGCAAAGACGACAGACTGGACTGAACACTGCTCGTGTTTCGAGACTTTCTTCAGCTACACCCTTTGGGAATCTGGAGTTTAGTGACTACATACAACGATAAAGTATTTTAAAGAAGACAAAAAAAAAGCTGAATCAACTTCCATCATTAGAAGTAAAAGCCATAATTCTTCGAGACAACATTTTATATCTGCAACTACCCAACGCCATCTGTCCCTCACTGTCCTACTTCTTAACATTTGTTTTGGTGTTCCGTGAGTATTCAGTGGATTTTTGTGTAATACTGTAAATATTTATATTGAATCTTGAATATAGTTTTATTTTCCGTTTGCCAGCCATTATCTTAATTTTACAGTTAATGTTTTGCTATTGTTTCATAAACTTTTTGTGTAGATTTTGCCTAACCTATGTCGTATATAATAGTTGAACTTAACATAATTGGTGGCCTATATCCAGGATCTCGATTGTTATTCTGTTTGTCACTCAAATATTGTTCGTGAAGTAAACCTTGGTTAATTGTATAAAATAGCCAGCAAGCATGTCAGAATTTAATGCATATGAGTTTTTTGACGAATTTTGTGAAGATCCATGAGTTGAAAACTCAAGTAATCTTAAGGAATCTAGCTTAGTGAGTTTAGACAAACATCTTGAGCTTAGATTTAAAAATTCAATAAAAGAAAAAATAAAAGATATTAAACATGTGTTAGCTCAATATTTAGTTGAAGACTATTTGTTACCACAGGCTATGTTATATATGATGGATATGGAACCAGTGTGTTCGGATTTATCTGCTGTGGAACTAGAAAGACTTACAATAGAATCTTGTTTAAGAGAAAAAGAGTTAGAGGTGCAGGCTCAAGCTGAGCGTAAAATAATGGAAGCGGAATATAGGCGTGAACAATTACAAGCTGAGGAAAGAGCTAGAGATAGGGAAGCCCAGATAAAGCTTCATGAGATTTATGCTCAAAAAGAGTTAGAAATTGAAAAGATTAAGCAGGCTAATTCTAGTTATTCTTATAAATCTGGGTCAGATAATTCTAGCCAAGATAGAGTTTTGCCTCCTTTTAAAGAGAATAATTGAATTGAATACTTTGTTTGTTTTGAAAGAAGAGCTAAGAAATGTAAATGGCCAGCTGAAAATTGGGCTTGGATGTAATCAGGAGTTTTGCGTGGTAGGGCACAAAATGTTTATGCTTCTATTTCTGAGGATAGTGTATATGATTATGAATTCTTGAAAAATGCAATATGAATTTACTCCCTAAGCTTATAGCAGACATATATGTAATTTAGTAGAGAACAATCAGATTGGTTTGATAAATGGTGTAAAGCAGCAGAGTGTAGGGGTTATTTTGATATATCAAGAGAAGTTATTTTAATTGAACAGTTTAAAAATCAAGTTAGTTAGAGTATTTAGGTTTAATTAAATGAGAAAAAGTTGTCTACCCTTCGGGAAACAGCTGTATATGCAGATGATTATATACTAGCTCACAAAGAGTCTAGGTCTAACGATAAAAGATTTAGTAGGCCTAAAGACTATAGAGAGTGGAGACACAGGTAAGCATACTAATACTGATAAAAGGACTAATTCTGATTCACACGTCAAGTCTCAAAGCAGCAGTTTTAATTGCAATTCTATCAGTAGATTTTTTGTAGTATGAAATTATTGTAAGAAACCAAGTCACATGATTTCTGAACGTTTCAAGTTGTAAAGGAAACAAGAAACTAAAACTGTGTCTCTTTTAGCTCCACCGTTATAGTGTGCTACAGGTAGAGGTTAGCACCATAAATGATCTCGTTTTTGACAGGATGACTGTTAATTCCAGCGTTTGTTCCAGACCTATTGATAAGGTTTTCAAGCCATATAGTGCTAAGGGATTTTTTTCTGTTTATGGTGGGCCACTACACCCTGTTTGTATCATTAGTCACTGAACCGTCACATGAAATATACAAGCATATAATATCCTATGATTAAATAGGTCTGCCAGAAACTCAAGTGGTATTTCTAGCAAATTTTTGTGCCAGGAATTTAATTGAAGATAAAGGAATTTACATAGGTTATGCAATAATATGGGTGACTAGACCTAGGTGATAGTACCCTGCAGTAGAGAAGGTACCTATTTCAATATTTTGTATTGTACCTCTTCAGTGATATATCATAGTCTAGTGTTCTGCTGCTCATACCAAGAGGTACACCACTTTAAGCGAAAGGTTTTCAGGATGCAGAATTAATATCCATGATTTACCAATATAAACTATGTATTTTAAATGGACTTTATCACTACTAAAAGGCTGTCACAAGACATCACATGTAGTTTCCTAAATGGTTTTAGCAATCTGTGATACGCCTGTAAGAAAAACACTTGATAAATTCTGGCAATTTTTCTGTACCTTTCATCAAGATTCTGTGCAAATGCTTTTTTTTTTTTGGCAGCATACTGGCAAGTGAGAGAGTAAAATTACTTTTCTTCAAAGATTAAGGTAAATCTAATCTTCCTTACTTTAGGCTACAGTCTGCATCATATGACAGACTAGTCAGATACTTCTTGAGGATCGGAAAGTGTTAACTATAAAATTTCCAATGTCAGTACAATCTATTATGGCAAATCTCTGTTCAACTTTAAGTCAAGTACAAATATGGTTTACCCTAAGAAAATTCCTCGAAAAAGTTTTTCAACTGTTTCTAGATTCATGTGATATGTAGAATGACATAATAAAAGTCTAACAAACTGCAAGTACTACTAAGTTGGGAAATCCAATATGGCCGCCAATGCATGAAAAGAGTAATTAACTTCCTCTTTGTCTTAATACTTTAATTGGTTTTACTTTATATTAGTGATGTAATAGACCCTAACCTTGGGTCTACGTTTGCACCTTTATACTTCACTAGCCTTGTATCAGAATGCTCTTTTTAAGATGGTCACCGTTCCCTTAATGACGATAATCTGCACCTCATTTATGCTTAGGCAACTTGGTATTGCTTAAAGGTATTGTCTCAGGTGTTTCTTCTCAAGTCCTGTTGCCCCTACCACCACAGGTACCATTCATATATCTTAGTTCCCAAGTATTTTTTGGATCATTCTTTGGTTCTTGATATTTTATTTTCTCCCTCTCAGCTCTATTGAGGCCAAAATCCCTGGGTATTGTCACATCTATAATCTTTGCTGTTGTTTCTTCTTTATTCCAGATCCCAATACCATGTCTTATAGCACATCCTACTGTATATCTTCCTGTCAGGATTATCTTATCATAAAAGATGGTACGGCATCTGTTGGAGGTAACTAGATCTGGTCCATGCTCCCGTACCTTATCTTTTACTTCAATTTTTTATCTTTACATATTTCCCATGTATATATTTACAGATCTCATTCTGGCGAGCTCTGTAGTGACCATCTGCAAGTAGGCTCTGGCTGAAACCAGATGACCAACACTCAACTGCTGCAGGACAAAACCTGTATACCATTTTTTCGAAGCTGTTTGTTAGGAGGCGTTGCTCTTGTGCTCCTATTATCGTCCTTTTTCATCAACACCTAAATTTCCATTCTTTATTCATCTGAGTGACTCTTCTTTGTCTATGTAACCTTTTTCCATTTCTTCTTGGAATCTTCCTGCTCTTCCATGGTGTTTCCACCTTTCCATTCTAAGTTTTTCCTCTTCAATATTTCCTTAGTATTCACTCTACAATAATAAATAGTATGTCTAAATCTAGTTTTTTCTGGGTAAAGGCTACAGTGTAAACAGTAAAATTTAATCATCATATAATGAAATACAAGATGGTATCCAATAATGGCCAATGATATGCAGATGTATCCTAAATTAACCGAATAATATCAAATATCAAAATATACAAAGCATACAATAACATAACATTGCATCACTTATGAAACTAGTGTGTTTAGTTGCTACGAGAGTCTTAAAAGTCTAAAATAAATAATGTGATATTCTTATCATCTATCAAGTGTATACATATTTCATTAGTAGTGTTAATGCATAGAGTAATTGATACTCCTCATCTTCCTCTTCCTTGAATTTGACACAAATTTATGAATTTTTACAATTTTCTAATTGGCATAGCCCACAGGCAGGTATATATGGTGATCCATACACCGTAAAATTACACTGCAATGATTGTCAGGCAAATTTGCAGTTTCAATGTATTATCTTTAGCAGATTGTCTGAAGCCGCATTAATATTTGACATTACTGGTGTTAACTTAGTATCCTCTATCTTCCAACCCCAGTTCAATAGCGGAGCAAGCTGTGGTTTATCTGGGTTACGAAATACATTTCTAATCTCGAATGGAGCTGGAGGGAATGGGCTAAGTTCATATCATAAAACCTCTTCCAGTGACAGCTAAACTGCTTTTGCCACTACCAATAATGTCTGAAATGATAGGGCAGGATAAATACTTTGATCTAGTGGAACCTGAAAGCAGGCTGCATAAATATATTTTCAGTTGTTTTTTCTCCAAAGGACTCATTAAAGAACATTTTAATCTGAGTTTGCCACTACATCACTGACTACATTCCATAGTGATGAGTCTTCTGAAAAGGGTAAACAAGATAGTAAATTGGTCTTGAGATTTTGTAGGTCTGAAGCATCCCTCATCCTTGCTTTGATAAAAATTTTATGTTGATCACTGGTAGTGTAAAAAAAAGTCGTTTAATTCCTGCATTCTCTTGTTATACCTAGCAGTGAATGGAGCTGAGATTGTCTAAATTGACCTCTGCTCTTCTGTCGTGCCACTTCCCTGAGTCAGTCCACCCGAGGTTTTCAGTGACCTCATTAATATTTTTTACTATAGCAAGATCAGAGCTTATTCCTTTCTAGTAACGATCACTACGACGGATCACATGAAGACCATTAGAAAATTTCTGAAACACGTCTGAATGAGTGAGCTCTAGTTGCTCCATCTCTTAGTAATAGAAATGTGCAGAGTTGATGTAACTGTAGTGGAGAACTGATGCAAATACTGGGAGTGACTCAGAAACAACACTTATATGCAATAAATAAGATCCAGTAGGATCTGCCATGATCAATCTTCATGCAAATCCAAACACCTTGTGATAATTAAGCCACAGATGACTTGTCTTTGACCTATCACTAAGTTCTGACTTCCATTTACCCAATTTAACATTGATTTTAACCATTGAATTAGATGTTATAACACTCTCCAAGGATGGTTGACCTGACAACAATGATGAGTATGTATCCTCACACTTAACAACCAAAGATGCGACCTCTGATCTGTCACTAACTAGATCTGAAACAATTGTGTGGTCTAGTAATTTATCTATAAGCAGATGATCACGGAGAGCTCTTTGTACAGATTTTACAGTCATCATATGATCTATTCTACTGAGTTTTCACAATATACTACCTATACAATATATTTCAAGCGTCTGCCATTCATGATGGATCCAATTGTGCCCAACAATATTTGAGTGTGAAAGCAACCTAATAAGAGAACTATTTCCTTCAAATAGCTATTCTGAGGGGCATCAACAATGATGTCACTTACTTTCCAGCACAGGGGCTGATCAAATGTTATTATTGGTGTAACACCATGTTTTACTACATCTTTATGAAGGAATTCCAGTGTGGACTTAAGGCAGCTCTTGTCCCCCGAGTACAAACCAATCATGGCCAGAGTGAGGACTGACTAGTGTTTTTGCATCCATGATGAATTATATGCATCATAGCAGATAATTCCCATAGAATATTCAATGTTTGATTACATTTTGTGTGTTTTGTTATTTGTTTAAATACTAGCCTATGACAGGCATGTTTGGCAAAGCGTTAGTCCACTATGTCAATCCTGGTTTTATAGACATGTTTAAGTTCTGAAACAATTTGTCTTGGAGTAACCTATCCTTTTTTGTTTTACCTGGAGTCGAGGCATCAATTATCCACATCCACTAGAAGGAGCTTTACCATCGATTGAAAGGATATTTGGATCAACGTTGTGAGCAGCGAGGAGAACAGTCCCATCTCCTGAATCACTACCCTAACCCAAAATATCTACAACAGCAGAGTTAGTAACATTCTTTTCAAGTCTCAGAACTTTTGTATATATTGAGCAAAATCCCATCTTATGCAAATTATCTACAAGGATCCCTGAATGATACAAATGATGTGTTTGTATGGCAAGACCTATCTGTATTGGGGATAGAACAGTTTGAAGACGTACTGCCTGTTCAACCTCTACAACCTTTAGGATCTTATCTTTCCCCACAAACAAAATATCCAGTATTGTGCAAAGACTGTCTGGCAGATATTTCAAAGTAATATCAAGTTTTACCATATCTGTTGCTGGATATTGATCTTCAACAGACGGAACTTCAGATTTTATATAACTTTTGATAAGTCAAGCAATAGTTTCGATCATTTTTCTCTTCTTCGATCCCTAATCAGTGTCCCTATCACACATGAAATATGATCGAAGGATGTGAGAAATTCTTTCTCACATTATAACAATATCATTTCGGCCCTCTTCTTTTATATATACTGAGTCTCTATAATGATCTCTCATTTTTTGTTTAAGGTACGGATTGGCATACGGAAAGGAATCATCACTGCAGATATATTCTTTAATTTTATCCACTAGGGCAGACACAGTGAATTAGTTCTCATTATTAGCTCCATGAAAAGAGCACATTTTCGAAAAGGCCTGATCTTGGTCTTCATTTTTCGGTCGTCCTGATTTTCTTTGCTTTATATTGGGCTCCACCTTAAACCTATGGGGAATATTGAATATTGCGCCTCTATCGAAAGTTCTCATCACAGGAGTGGTGATATACACATTCGGCTGCATGTAAGTTGCAACCATAGTACTCAATTCGACCTTTCTCCATAATATCCCAGTCATCCGAACAGTCATCATAACACTGCAATATTGTTTTGACAATATAATTTGTCTTCCGAAAAAACTGAAATGTGAGGCACTATATGTAACTTTAGTTCCACAGAAAAGACAATTGAATTTTCTATCAAATATCCAGTGAATGACCACGCACTTCTTTTTAGCAATGGTTTACTTTTGTTCTCTTTTAATGAATTTTTAATGTCATGGGAGTTTATGTACCGCTTACAACAATTTGAATAAGCTACGAAACCAGCTATCACAATAATACTGTCTTCTTTTCGCACTTGTTTCATTGATTCCACTGGCAGCTTTGTCACGAATT
>NC_090752.1:23943139-23955639 GCF_036898095.1 Palaemon carinicauda
GACCCGCTACATGTTCTATGGCGTTCTAATTCTAAGGGTTGGGTTACTAGGCATATCTTTGTGGAATGGGTAAACGTAGTTTTCGGCCCTGCTGTCTAGAAGTACCTTCAGGAGAGGAATTTGCCTTTTAAGTGCTTGCTTTGTGTGGACAATGCACCCGCTCACCCCCCCCCCAGAATCACAGATGATATCATCGACGAATACAAATTCATCAAAGTGTTGTATCTTCCACCAAATACCACCCCTATCCTCTAGCCCATGGACCAGCAAGTCATCTCTAATTTTAAGAAGCTGTACACCAAGCACTTATTTAAGCAGTGCTTTAATGCCATGCAAATCACCAACTTAACTTTGCGTGAATTTTGGAGGAGCCACTTTAATATCGTGCACTGCTTAAAGATCATAGATCAGGCTTGGGAGGGAGTAACTCATCGGACCCTGAATTCAGCTTGGAAGAAGCTTTGGCCTGATGCTGTTACTCCCAGAGAACCTGTGCTTGCCGCCGAGGAAGACGTCGAAGAGATTGAATCCCTTGGCAATTCCATGGGTTTGGAGGTGGATGAGGATGACATCACCAAACTCGTCGATGAGCATCATGAATAGCTCACCACCGAGGAACTCAAGGAGCTGCAAGCCATGCAGCATGATGAGTTCCAAGAGCAGTTGAATGAGTCGGAGGAGACCGAAGAGGTAGGCCAAATCTTAGGTACAGTGGAAATAAAACAGATGTTGGCATATCATCAACACGTGGTTGATTTCATCGACAAGCCTCACCCACAGAAACTTCAGGTTTGCTGTGTTGTTGCGCAGTTCGATGATGTTTGCTTAACTCATTTCAGAAAAATCCTCAAAAGCCGTACCAAGCAACTTTCACTCGATAGTTTCTTTAAAAAATCTCTACTAAAACGGTCTAGTGATCATGATGAAAAGAAAGAAAGTAAAGCAAAGAAAAGGAAGACCAAATCGAGTGAAAGTGATGAAAATTCAAAATAAGAAAAGAAAAAAAATGTAAAAAAAAAATATAAAATCATAAAAATGAAAAAAAAATAAGCTAAGTTAAGTTAAAGTTCACGTAGTATAAGTTAGTGTAAGTTATCGTACACGGTATCGTACAAAGTCACCGTCCCTACCTCCTCGCTGATCTTCTATCTCCTACTGCGTAGCAGTCCCAACACCTGCGCTGGCCTGTCGCTAAAAACCCCTTTTTTGTTTATTATTTCCTTATTATTATTCTTTTTTTAGATATTTATGTATCATTATATTGTATTAATGTTATGTGTAGCCAATTATTGAGGAGTTATTATGGGTTTCTAGGCTGAGGAACGAATTAAACAAATTACCGTGTATTCTTATGGGAATATTTGCTCCAACATACGATTGTTTTAACATACGAAGCAGTTTCTGGAACGAATTGAGATCGTATGTAGAGGTATCACTGTGTATATATATATATATATATATATATATATATATATATATATATATATATATATATATATATATAGATATATATATATATATATATATATATATATATATATATATATATATATATATATATATATATATATATATATATATATATATATATATATATATATATATAACGGTAATTGCATGAACGTTAAAGTATTTCCTACAATAATCATGGTATTTATGCAGTTTCTTTAAATTCTCTATTGTGAGCCTGTGGTTTAATAGACGGAGATTACTCACTTGCATTTGTTTCATCACTAGAACACTCTTTTCACAATACTGGCTTCATCAAGTGATTACTCATAAGTAAGTTTTTCAATATCATTTATGCGTCATATAAGGGTTCAGATAAAGTCCTTACTAATTAATTTAACAACGATGCTTCATAGGCTATAAGAAAAGGTGAAATGAAAATATTTCATTTTTTAAGATCCTTTAAAAATTTTAAAGTAGATATGATAGACTATACGCTTGATATATAATCTTAAGTTATAAGTAAGATGTAAGTCCTTCCATATTTATAAAAACAATTCTTTATGCTCTTCAAATTCTGATTCAAATTTTCCTTTAACGAATCTCAGTTGCAGGAAAAATTGAAGAGTGCGGTACTCATTTGCAAAGTGTTGACAAATCTATGAAAAAAAAAACCTTATAAAGCCTTTAAGAATTAGGTATTGAAGGGCTCTGTCATAACCCTTAAAGGATTCGCTGTAATGAAGTTTCATCAGCTTATGCGCAAAGCTCAACGCATTTATTGATATTATCCAGGAGAGGTAAATTAACCAAATATACCATTCACTTCCTATTGTTTTAGTTGTGTTATTGAATTAGAGGTATATAAAAATTTTTTGTCCACGTTTCAAGCATTAAAGTTATAGTGTAAGCTGTTCTTCTCCCGACCTTAATAAAATATAATAATAAAGAAATATATCCATGGCGACTTACGGGCAATATACTTTATCAGGAAATGGGACGAGAGGCATTTTTAATAGAACGTCACTAAGGCCGAAGTTCTTTGAAAGATGCCATCATTACAAAATGACTATGATATGTACATGTAATCATATATATGATGAATAAATAACTTTTAGATAAGCTTTACAGGAATGCTAATGATATGTAAGAAAAAAAAATGTATCCATTCTGGTGATTTTTGGTGAGTGTTAAGAAGTTTCCTTGCATTGGTTACTTTAAGAAGAAATAATATATATTTAATATGAATTTCTTTTCTCACTAATTTTCAGTGTTATTTTTTGATAATCAGACATTTTTATCATCTATTTATTTATTTTGAAACAATATATACTTTTGCTCAGCATATGTTATATTTGGTTAGATGTTTATTTAATTATCCCGTACTTTTGTACATTTCAGAAATTTTGAAAATAAAATGGTGCTCATTAAACCAAGGATTAAGCGGTCACTGCTTAAATGAGGATAATATATTGAATCGCTAGACTGTCTATCAATACCAGAGACTCCTCTCATCCATTATCATATTCCATGATACAATAATTAATTTCCCAGGACGGTGTGTGAATATTTACCAAAGAAGCGGAAATTTGTGTAGTTTAACTATTAAAGCTGATCATAGATATCTGTCAACAGAGATTGTATTATATATATATATATATATATATATATATATATATATATATATATATATATATATATGTGTGTGTGTGTGTGTGTGTGTGTGTGTTTGTGTGTGAGTGTGTGTTCCTTTAATATTCTTCCTCCTCTTATGTCAATTCCAGAAACTACCAAATGAGAATCATAAAATTAGAGAACCTGTTTCAAAACCGAAACTATTTAATTTCTTCTCTTACAAAAAAATGAGATAATATTCTTCCAAACAAAATAGCATTAACGTTTATAAGTCATCATATTAAGAGTGTAGTTTTCATGTTTGTGGTTTATACATCTTGTTCTAAAAAGAAAATGTTTAAATAAACCAGTTGCTATTGGCGGGAATGATTTTCATGAAGCAGTCGTAATCTTTTGTACATTCTAGTCTTCATTTTATAAACGAGTCACTGCCTGACAGTTATTTAAGTCATGTCATAAAAGTTAAGTAAATAATTACTATCACTATTACTAATGTTCATAACAACCCAAAGAGTCTGCCACCTGCATAAAAGTCCAATGGAAAGCAAAATTTGTGTGAAAAACGCAAGTGTGGAAAGTGCGAAAAACGAATAATTAAGAAATGGATAGATAAAAAAGCAGCTAGATGAAAGATATCCGTTTAAAATCGCACGATAGAAATAATTAGGGCCTATGAGTCTGACATCTCACTGAATAGTACATATATTTAGCTTCCCAGAAATTCCAGGAGGATTGGCTAACAATTTCACGATAATTATATAGAAAGACCACCAGTATTAGGATCATGTTTTTATATCAATTCAGCAGAATAAAGTGTGATATGTAAATAGGATCTTTATAACTAAGCATACTGTAACCCATTGAGGTACGAGTTTGATCCGTTCTGGGACCGAGCTCGTATTTCAATTTCCTCGTATCTCAGATGAATTTTTCCCATATAAAATAACTGAAAACAAATTAATCCGTTCGCACCTCTGAAAAAAAAACCTAAAAACAGTATATTACAGAGGAAAAAAATGTTTATAATTGTTGTAATCTACATCCTACACTGACAGAATAACATTACTATGGAGTTCTTACCTTCGAGGAAGACGGTAGCTGCTAATGGCGGTGTGTGCGGAGGAGGAGGAGGAGGGAGAGAGGACAGGGAGGAGAGAGACTACGGCAACGCGTTCGGTACACAACACTTTGTAACACTACATAACATAACCTTAACTTTAAATTTAACTTAAATGAAATTAGCTTACTGTACACACACTTAAAAATAAAATTTTAATCTTATGTTACACTATACTTAACTCTACATTTGGTTTTTATTTTCATTTGTTTTACTTTTCTTCTTCTGGCTTGGCTCTTTTTGCCTCTCTTTCACCTGCACTTTTTGACGGCCTTTTTAAAAGGAACCTATCTAGGGTTGTTTGTTTTTGTCTCCCCTTCAATATGTTGCGAAAATGACACACACAAGTGTCCTCACACAAGGCTAATGCACGACCACTCGCCAACTTGTCCGGGTGCCTCTTTTCCATAAAATTAGGAAACTCCTGCCACTTCGCTAACATGTCTTTGATTTCTGCCGAAGAAAGGCGTCCCTCGTCTTCCACCTCCTCCTCGCTACTGAGCTCTCTATTGTGCCATCTCCTGGAGCTCGAGCAATTCCTGTGACATGAGCTCTTCCTGATGCTCCTCGACAAGGTCGTTCATGTCTTCCTCGTCTACCTCCAGCCCCATAGACCTTCCAAGAGACACGATTTCATCCATCACAACAGGTTTGGGGTCATCAGGGTCTGTTGTATTGAGCTCTTCAAAGTCCCTCCCAGTGACGGAAGCTGGCCACAATTTCTTCAACGCTGAATTAAGAGTTCGTCTTGTGACACCCTGCCATGCTTCGTCTATAATTTTCAAACAATGGATGATGTTGAAATGTTCTTTCCAAAATTCCCGAAGGGTGAGATTGGTGTTGTCTGTGATATCGAAGCATTTCTTGAACAAATGCTTCGTGTAGATTTTTTAAAGTTGGAAATAACTTGTTTGTCCATGGGCTGCAGGGGTGGGGTGGTGCTGGGCGGGAGACAAACGACCTTGATGAACCGGAATTCATCAAGAATGTCCTTTTCAAGATCAGGAGGGTGACCAGGGGCATTGTTAAGGCAGGTTTTTCTTAGCCAAATAATTTTTGACTGCCGGATCAGAGCACAGATTAACCAATTCTGTGAAGAAATGCCGGGTAACCCAAGCCTTAGCATTAGAGCGCCACATCACTTGCAGTTTCTCTTTCAAGATCCTTTGGCTCTTGAAAGCACGTGGGTTGTCCGAGTGGTACACCATCAGTGGCTTGACCTTAGTCACCGCTAGCATTGGCACACAAGGCTAGAGTTAACTGGTCCTACATGGGTTCATGCCCCAGTAGTCTCTCCTCCTCTGCCGTGATGAAAGTCCTCCTGGGCATCTTCTTCCAGAAAAGGCCAGTTTCATCGCAGATGAAGACTTGCTGGGGGATGAAGCCCTGTTGAGCAATAACCGAGGCAAAGGTTGTGACGAAGTCCGCAGCGGCTTTCGCGTCGGAACTTGCTGCTTCCCCATGCCTCACATCCGAGTGTATCCCAGCCCTTTTCTTAAAATTATCCAGCCAGCCACGACTGGCTTTGAAGGTTTCTGCTGGCGTCGAAGTCTCCCCTTTCTCGGCTGCTTGCTTCCCTTTCAAGTCCTCGTAGATTCAATTGGCCTTCTCGCATATGATAGTCTCCATCACGCTATCTCCCGCCAACTGTTTCTCCTTTATCCAAATCAAAAGAAGCCTCTCTACCCCGTCGTGAACATCACTACAGAGCTTGGAAAGGATGGTTACTCCTTTGGAAGGCTTGGCATTCTTTATAGCATCCTTCTGCTAGAGGATTGTACATATAGATGACGTACTACTCTCGTAATGGCACGCCAGCTCAGTCACTCTTACGCCATTCTAATGTTTTGCGATTACTTCATGCTTCATCTCCATTGTCATCATATGCTTTTTCTTCTCACTACCCTTGTTTGCACTCGCTTGCTTTGGACCCATTGTTTATTCACTTAATTTTGCACTGATTCACGCAAAAAACACGTAAAAAAGCAAACAATACGGCCGATGCTCGGAGATAACTTTACGCGATGGAGATCCAACGGGAAAGACGAGTGATGCTGTCCTCGTGATCAGCCTCTCGCAAACGCTGCCATCTGGCATCTCAGAATGGAAATCTGCTCGGAACTCTTCTTTTATCTCAATTTTCTCGTATGTTGGGTTGCTCGTATATCAAGGTAATACTATTCAGGTATAATTGGTGAATTCCGATAACATATAAACGTTCCATTAATTAACAGTCTGAATGCCCCCCTTTCCAATAATGGCAAAGATAAAATAAAACCACCATTTCAAGTAATTTCCTCAAGAATCTGGTCTTGACATTCAGTTCTCTGGAAAGAATTCCAATTCCTTACAGAGAGTCTGGTAACACATTATCACAGTATGCCATCTCTTCCCATATTTGCCCGCTGAATCCTTTTGTTTTCCGACGACGTCGTCGTGTAAGAATTCAAGAACGGCGTTAGCTTTTCGTGACGATGATGTGATAATCATTATTTAATCCTTTAAGCCGCCTAAGGACTTGCCTGCCTGTTCCTTCATGAAGAAAGATCCTCTTTATTTTCGTTGATATTTGTGTTTCCTTCGTGTTTTGCTAAACAGGTACAGTTGATATCACATTGGCCACTTCAGTTTAAATTAACCATTATTTGAGTATCTACAGACCTTGAAAATACAGCGCAAGTTGGCTTTATTAATGCTAGTGCCCTTCACTGGAAGCTAAGGAGACTTCAGGCAGCTGTAGGTCTACTGACATTACAGCATGTAACGCTGTGTTTAGAAAACGAGAAACTGTTAGTAACACTTCATGTAAAACAAAGTCGCCGAAGTTGTAAATACAAGATTAAAAGCTTTTATATCAATATTATAAAGTGCCGTATAGCAAAATATTGTTTTTTTACTTAACGACATAGAAAAATTTATGAAAAAGCTTTCTTATGATCATGTGTCTTACAAGTTCAACTACTTTGTTTCACAGACAGCGTTGCCAATAGTTTAATTTTTTGCCAAACATGGCGTTATCCGATAACAGGATTAATAGTACTCTATTAATCCTGATCCGATACAAAGTGAAGTTTTTAGACGTCTCCTTAGGGAAGTGTCCTAGAATTAATAAAACGAACTGTACATTGTATCAGGCAACGCTTTGTTTAGCAAAAGAGAAACCGCTAAACTGTTGGCAACAATGCCTGTACATCAAAGTCACTGAGCTTGTAAACACGCGATCAAAAGAATTTTTATTAATCTTACGAAGTCCCGTTGAACAACTAATTTTTTTTTCTATACTGCACTTCGTCAAATTTATAATAATGTATTCGATCACGTGTGTACAACAAGCTCGGTGATTTTGTTGTACAAGCATTGTTGTTAACAGGTTAACAGTTTCTGTTCTGCTAAACACTGCGTTACCTGATACGCATAGAGCTGTTGGACGTCTCCTTAGCTTGGAGATTTCTTGATTTTTGATGTATGAAAGTCAGTTTGATTTTCTTGGCATTAGGGACTTAGATTTCCCTGAGATCAATAATAGTTAGAGTTTCCTGGAATTAGCGACTCATGGTATCAGAGATTTAGATTTTCATGGTATTAAACCAGTCATAGATTTACCTGGTATCAAAGACATATATTTTACTGGTATTAGGGGCTTGGATGTTCTTGGTATAAGAGACAGTTAGATGTTCTGGCATTGGGGACTCAAATTTTCCTGGCATTAGGGAGTTTGATTTTCGTGGTATCAGAGAATTACTATAGAGTTTCCTGGTATCAAAGACTTGGATTTTTGTGGTATCAGATACAAAAATTTTCTCATTCTTAACATCAAAGACTAAGATTTCCTGGAATTAGAGACAATTAGATTTTCCTTGTATTAGGGAATGAGATTTTCTTGGTAATAGGAACTTAGATCTTTCTGGTATAAGAGTCTTTAATTTTCCTGGTATCAAAGACTTGGAGTTTTCTAGTATCAGATTCAAAGATTTTCTTGTTCCAGGTATCAGAGACTAACATTTTCTTGATATTCGAGAAAGTTAGATTTTCCTGGTATTAGACTTGATTTTCCGAGATGTCAGGGACTAGTAGATTCTGCAATAAAACGCTGTTAGATTTTCCTGCAATTATCCAAATTTTAACCAGAGTTTGGACCCAGAAAGAAAAGATCTCGAGTATTAGAATTATTGAACAATGACCTGAGTAAATTCACGCAAAAACTTCGATAATAGATCTTTGCATCATAAAAAATGCTTTCAAAGTATAAATTTTCAAATGGGAACAATAAATTACAGATTCTGTATAATTTACTTCGAATGACTTGTTTTTTTTTTTCTTTTTATTCTGAACGGCTATTCAACATTGCAAAAGGAAAATAAGTTTCAATGGAAACCGTTAGACTTACTTTAAATTTTAATCACAAATTCATTAAGTGAACTCTAGCTAGAGTTATCAAAAGGAATTATTATAATTTTCCGAGGTATATCATCACAAGAGTGTTGAGAGAGAGAGAGAGAGAGAGAGAGAGAGAGAGAGAGAGAGAGAGAGAGAGAGAGAGAGAGAGAGAGAGAATATTCATGCAATGATCGTATGGAGATTATAAGAAATCTTTTCCATTATCATAATTTCTTATATCTTCTTGTCGCTACGCCAGACATATTTAAAGTATGAAAAATGTGAAGACTTAGGAAATAAAGATGATACGATTAGCGTAAATGAGAAAAAAGGATCAAAGTTATTTAAAATGGTACTGTCGTGTGGCCGGAATGAATGACAAAAGCAGTAAGAATATTTTGGTAGAATATGCACAGTATAAATGCCTATATATATATATATATATATATATATATATATATATATATATATATATATATATATATATATATATATACTTATATATATATATACTTATATATATATATATATATATATATATATATACTTATATATATATATATATATATATATATATATATATATATATACAGTATATATATATGTAAATATATATATATATATATATATATATATATATATATAGTATATATATATTGTATATATATATATATATATATATATATATATATATATATATATATATATATATATATATTATATATATACATGTAATGTATATATACTTTTTATATATATATATATATATATATATATATATATATATATATATATATATATATACATATATATATATATATATATATATATATATATATATATATATATATATTCAAATAAGCCATATATTTTTAATACATTAAAGTCTAGATTCTCTTACCGACCTCGGGATCAGAGCCCCAAGCAAAATCACTTAAAGACTATAGCATCTGACCGGCCGGGTTTTAAACCCTGGTCCATGATACTTGTATGACAGTGACACTACCACTTCGGGCTAAGTGATAGTGTTACTGTGGGTTATTTGAATATGAAAAAAACACGTTTGAATGTGCAAAATTTACCTTATATATATATATATATATATATATATATATATATATATATATATATATATATATATATATATATATATATGTATATATTTATAAATATAATATATATATATATATATATATATATATATATATATATATATATATATATATATATATATATATATATATATTTACGTGTGTCCGTGCGTATACGTGTGTGTGTGTGTGAGCGTGCATTTTCACTCCCTTATGACTTTGGTTGAAGGAACGATAACTATTCTTTTTCCTTTTCATTTAACCTGTTCATTACAGCAATGTTTCGGCAATCACTTGATTACCGATTGAGATAACTCTTTCTATTTTTTTTTCTTATTTATGAGGATGTAACCAAAATTATGATTAATTGTTTCAAATTACTCTATAGAGAATCAAAAGAGAAAATTAAATCCTTAAAAGATTATAGGCTGAATAGTTATTGAATATATATATATATACATATATATATATATATATATATATATATATATATATATATATATATATATATATATATATATATATATATATATATATATATATATATATATATATATATATATATATATACTTGCACCACCACTAAGACCACCCGCATTAGAGGTCAGGTGTCAGGACCGGTTTGCCGTCAATGTCGCGCAGATGGCCAAGATTATGTAGGACTGCTCTTATCCTATTGCTGGGATGAGTCATTCCTGCCTAAAGGCACAGGATTTCACATGCTGAAGGGTATCCTACTCTATTATTTCGCAGCCAACATGAATCCGCTTTCTGCCTTCCGACATGTGAATCGTGCACTCTTCGGCAGGATTATATTATAAACTCAATAATATTGCATAAGGACGTCAACGTGTTTCCTATAGGAATCCTCGTGCTTGCTAAGTTTCATAGGATTTTGCAGTGGAAGTCTTTGGTGAAGGATAATGCAATTTTCTAATAATTTTTTGTAACACTTCCGCTGTTTCACCAAAACTATGGCTATATTATTATTATTATTATTATTATTAAATGCTAAGCTACAACCCTAGTTGGAAAAGCAGGATGCTATAAGCCCAGGGGCCCCAACAGGGAAAATAGCCCAGTGAGGAAAGGAAATAAAGAAAAATAAAATATTTTAAGTATAGTAACAACATTAAAATAAATATTTCCTATAAAAACTATAAAAACTTTAACAAAACAAGAGGAAGAGAGATTATACAGAAGTGTGCCCGAGTGTACCCTCAAGCAGGAGAACTCTAACCCAAGACAGTGGAAGACCATGGTACAGAGGTTATGGCACTACCCAAGACTAGAGAACAATGGTTTGATTTTGGAGTGTCCTTCTACGAGAAGAGCTACTTACCATAGCTCAAGAGTCTCTTTTACCCTTAGCAAGAGGAAAGTAGCCGCTGAACAATTATAGTGCAGTAGTTAACCCCTTGGGTGAAGAAGAATAATTTGGCAATATCAGTGTTGTCAGGTGTATGAGGACAGAAGAGAATCTGTAAAGAATAGGCCAGACTATTCGGTGTCTGTGTAGGCAAAGGGAAAGAACCGTGACCAGAGAGAAGGGCCTGTCAAAGGACCCCATAACTCTCTAGCGGTAGTATCTCAAGTGACTATTAGTTTATTTCTATCATGATAACTAATTTATATGTTAGAACATGTATATGTCTCACGTATGTTTGTGTGCGTGTTTATGTATTTATGGATCAGCATATTATCAATCTCTTTCATCTTTAAAATCTTTAGTAAGTCTTTCGAATGTTGAAATTATTTCCTTTTCGCTATTTTTTATAGCCTACAAAATAGTATTGTTGAAATTTTACTAGAATTCTTATATTTAAGAATTAAGAGAATAAGGCAATCCAGTTACCACTTGGCGAAGCCTTATTTTCAGGTGAAAAACCGGAAGTCATACAATAAATGAAACTAGAAAATCACACCTCCGTTCACCAGAGGCTCATGCCAGATAATCTAAGAAAACTACGTTCGCATATACAACAACAAAAACAAAAACAACAACAACAATAACAGCAACAAGAATTGCAGCAGTTTATAGTCCACTTCAGGACAAAGGCCTCAGAAATGACAATTCATGTCTGAGGTTTGGTTAATTTTCATCATCATTCTGTCCAGTGCGGTTATTTGACGGCTGGAGATTTTCGTCTAATCACTCACAGTAAACTAATCTAGTACAGCTATGTTAATCATGGCGATACTCTAATCTTTTCACCACATTATGGTATCCCAATTCAGAGACAGAGTGCTTAGAATATACTCTACTATAGTTAGTTTTTTCATCCATGTTGCTCTTTTTCTGTCTACATGTGTCATTCCTTTCACTATTCTTTCCATTGTTCTTTGAGTTGTAACTAGCAAATACAAGGCTTCAGGTTTTTGATGCACATGTTAATACTGGTAAAACCATCTGATTCAAATTTTTTTTTTTTTTAGAGAAAATTGCATTTTACTTTTCATAATCTCATTTTATTTACCTAAGGCTCTCCATCCCATATATTTCTTTCTTTTCATTTTGGTCTCATCCTGGGCAAACTCTTACTGTCTGTTATACTGTATATATATATATATATATATATATATATATATATATATATATATATATATATATATATATATATATATATATATATATACATTCAAAAGAATAGAGGGAGTAATTGCCTAAGTATGGCAGGAAGGGAGATGCTACATTGAGCAGCCTAAGCATGAAAGTCGATCAGTGAGGCACAGCAATTTGGCCCAGGAAAATGAAATGGCACCCAGGTATATATATATATATATATATATATATATATATATATATATATATATATATATATATGTGTGTG
>NC_090752.1:23960639-23980639 GCF_036898095.1 Palaemon carinicauda
GAAGGCTCTGCTACATATCTTCAAAAGGAAGGTAATGTTATCAATGCTAAAAGGCCTTGGCTGTATTTTCCCCAAGAATGTTTTGGGTTTCCATGATCAAGTTCGATAGATAGTTTGACCGTCCAAGTGGCATCCATAATTTGAGGTTCCTTTTAAGGAAGGGAGACACACCCCATATATCACAGCGAGGGATGAGGTGTTTTTTTTTTTTTTTTTTTTTTTTTTTTTTTTTTTTTTTTTTTAAACAAATAATGGCTTTGAAAATGTTGGTAAAGAAAAAAGGAACTTATTTACCTGGACCCAGAATATGTTTTAGGTGACGAACTGTTTATTTGGACAAAACCCAGAGAAGTTAGATTTAATGGTGATCCTGTCCCTAAGCTACTGTTAATTGTTTAGGATATAAACGTGTTTCTGTGTACACTGACAACCCTGTCATTTGTTCTAACTGTTGCAGGTGGGGTCATATGGCCTGGAAGTGCCTGACTGAGCATCGCTGTCGATTTTGTGGTAAATCCACGAGTCGAAGGTGCATGGCGAAAAAATAAAGATAAAAGAAAAAATCGAACCAAAAAGCTGTAATTGTGGGGGTGCTCATAAAGTGTGTCCCCAATGGACCAAAAGTCATCGTCCAATTATGACTAATAATGAAAGTATAAGAAATGACACTTCTGTCTCTATTAGTAATCAGGTCCCAGTGGTTAGTGAAAATTTCTTGGAACAGCAAAACCAAAATACGATTATGAATAAATCTCGTGAGGAGACGCAAGTTCAATGAAATGATTTTATCATGGAATTCCGTGGAGAGATTAAAGAACTTGAACAGGCAGTGTTAAGTATTAAGAATACTATGATTGATTGATTTAAAGTTTTCAGGCATCCTAACATCTGAGGAAAGAATACTATGAATAGTCTATATTTGGCGAATAAGAAGGTTGTTGTTCGTAATGGATGGGTAACTCAAAATGTTGAGGTTACAGAGGAGTGTGATAATGCTGGCAAAAGCTTAGTTATATGCAACGGTGGCTTGACAGCTAGTAAGCCAGATTATGTGAAAAATTTGGTCGCGGATTTAGCTCACATTCTTGATTTCATAACCAAATAAATGGAGGGTCCAACTAAAAATATGAAAATTAATATTTTTTATTCGCAAGTATTTCTCAAAATGATACATAAACTCTATATCATATCCTGGAATATAAATTAATGGTTCCAACCATTTTGCATTACAAGACGGTGAATCCATGAATTACAGAGGTTTAACAATTTACATACAAAATAATATTCCAGCATCATAATACTATGCTAGTAAAGTCAATGGTACGGAGTGTTTAGCTAACGCTTCAAGATGCAGAAATATTTATTGTTAATATTTGTGTATGCAGATTCTTTGGCTATTGAGGAATTACCTGATTTCATTTATTCCGAGAATTGTTTATTACTCGGTCATGTAAATGCTAGACATATCAATCTCAGTACTTGCTCAAGAAATCACAATGGAATTATTTTAAATAGATTTTTGAGTCGGTTGGATATACCTTTATACTTGGTAACAGTGAAACAACACATGTTAGAGGAGTCAGGCTTCATTATGCAATTCTTTTCAACATGCATGGAGTACAGACAGATTTCTCTGTTGTAACCACTTTATTAAGGGAAAATTTTTTTTCTAAGAATTGGTGTGTAATTACAAATGATCCCATAGAAAAAGTGAGTGACAGGTACAGAGAATACAAACTGTTAGGAATTGAAGATGAATTCCTTTTTCTTGAAGACCTGACCTGCTAGCAGTAAAAGAAACTTTTTTTTTTTTTTTTTTTTTTTTTTTTTTTTTTTTTTTTTTTTTTTTTTTTTTACAAACCGCAGAAAAAAAGTAATTCTGCCAGTAATCAGAAACCCAGGTATCATAACGATAAAATAGTGAAAGGTTGGAATAAGTTGTTACAAAAATGTCAGGGAATCGGCTAAAGACCATAATAAAATACAAAACAGGGAAACGATGGTTACTGTGGCTAAGCATGCTACAGAACAGAGGCGAAAGGTTAGAAGGAAGTATTGGGATGGAATTTTCGGGACATCTCCTTTTCAAAATAATTAAGTTAAATTTTGAATTGTGTCAATAAGGTGAAGGGAGTTAAAAGAAAAACTAATGCGCATCCTAATGCCAGAGAAAAAGCAGTTATTAGCTGTCAAATGGTTGTACGCGTCGAGCTTAGATTCCCTTACTCGAAATATACAGGAAAGCCTTAGGAAGTTACAAAAACAAAGACACAAACTGGTTGGTATGCAGAACTTAATGGATGACACTTGAAATCCTCTCACCAGGGATGAAATGTTAAATGCTGTTAAGAAAGGGAAGTCAAGGATGATATATTATATGATATTATAAACTATCCTATAAAAATGGATACTCCTCTTTTAGCTTTATTCAATTTATCATAAGACAATTGCACTTATGATACCAGTACCTAAAGACCTACACACCTATCTCCTTAACTTCTTGTTTATCAAAATCTATGGAACGTATGGTTCTAAATAGGATGTTGAACAAAGTTGACGGGCTCCTTTCTCGGGTTCTCTGTGTTTTTTTTTTTTTCTTTTTTTTTTCTTTTAAAGGAAGAAGAGTACCTCCGATTGCATATTAAAATGTCTTGGTACTGCTTGTGTCAATTGCATATTGTTTTCAGATTTAAAGACAGCTTTTGATAAAGACAATAAGGATATGATATTGGAGTGTCTCATTAAAAAAAGGCATTAAAGGCAAGCTACTGACGTGGATTCAGAATATTTGAGTAATGGAAAGGGAACTGTTATGTTCCAGGTTTACCAATCGACTGAAAAATATTTTGAGCTTGGTACTACACAAGGGAGTGTGCTTTGCCCTCATGGTTTTTAATATATTAATGGATGAAATTGTAAGTTATGAGTTTCATGGAAATAACAAGTAATCACGTGTGCAGATAATATTTTCATACAATGTAAATCAGAGGAGACTTTGAGTATCGGGTTAGCTGAAATATCAGATCTTTGTATATCTCTGGGTCTTGTGGTGAATGAGAGTAAAACAAAATAACAATCACGAATGGTAAGTGATAAATAATTCTGGCTAAACGGAGTAAAACTAGAAAGAGTAACAAGCTATAAATATTTCGGTATGTACTGTATATTGGTTTTAGTGAGATAAGTTATCAAATTACTTATGCAAAGAACATATTTACATCCTGGCTTAAGCCTTTACGTATCTTGTCTAATTTTGGTAGTGGTGTCGGTATTCTCATATTAAGGTCTGTATATCTTTCCACTATTAGAAGTATATTACTATGAGATTCAGGGCCTCTGTAACACGGTTTTTTCGCAATAATTTTTTATATATGAATTTCATAAATATAACGCTTCTTCAGAATGCACATTATATCTACACATAAATTTTAACTATATTCTGCATTACGTAGGTTGAATAAATTTGGTACTTATAATGTAAAAGTGACGTTTTTTGTAGACGGGCCAACTTATTCAGAGAAAAGGTTACGAACGCACTCGTTACGTAACTTATGACGGAATTTCTTCCCTCTTTCTCGATCGATGATTGGCTATACGTAACGAAAGCTATACCTCTGCCAACAATGACACAAAGGTTTAAATAAAAGCAAAGCAGTACACCTTTATGAACTCTGAAACCTCTCCACTGATAATTGTCATAATGAACAAACCAACAAAATATGTTAATAAATACAAAAACACTTCGATTATTAGTCTAACTCCCAAAATAAGTTTCCTAAGAAATTACAGTCTACTTTATAGGTCACAATCAGATTGACAAGGTGTAGGGAATAGTTGGTAATTTTCAAAAACGTAATAGACAAGCTCATTGATAACTGCTATATCCAATGTCAAGCAATTTTTATTTATTGTCTATCTACCTACCTATTTACTGAGAAAAAAAATAGAAGCCGGTACCGTATTTTGGCTTTAAACCTTCACCAATAATTATCGTCAGAATGATGACTTCATGAGGCTCCACCCACTTTGGCCTCGTTATAATTCAGGATAACACTGAAGGCTATCATGGGCATTGTTGGATCAGAAAATTTAAATTCTGGCTATAAAAACTCATTTCTCGAGTAGTTGTAAGAAGTGCTAAATGATCCTCAAGGATCCAAGCAGTTGGCCTAAACGTTTAATTCATGTATACTACTGTTGCGGCACTACTGCTATAGTAGTATTACTACGCTAGCACAGATACCCCACCCACATTTATGTATCGTTCCGCCATTCATAAAGTCTTTGTCATGGTTTTTTTTCACTGTGCAATAAGCCATGGCCTCCTCAGAAATTAAGTTTAACATTAGATGATAGGTTATTTCATTAAGCTGCCAAATTATGGCAACTGGGTATGTTATTGCCATTGTTGAAGCTAAAGATAAAGTATGGTATCATTCCTTCATTGCATTATCATCTTTACTACTATTTGTTTGCTACATATAGTAATTACTTTAAAGGATAAATGAATTATGTTCACTTTACTTCTATAAATTCCCATTAGATGTACAAATAAAACTCCTAAAACTATTCATGATTTATTTACAAAATGCAGACATGCCTAAAACATAGCCAACACGGTCGTACGGCCTAAGAAGAAGAAAAAAATCATATCGGATGATCCGTTGGTCTGATGGAGAGTTTAGCACCAAATTCTTATTTTAACAAAAATAGTTATATAAAGACTGTTTACATACAATCTCTCTTTCTCTCTCTGTCTTGGTGGCATAGTGAATAGTTGATGGAAATGTTCAAAAGCCTGAATGACATTACAAGTATTATAATCATATTACGCTAAATACAAATCAGACCATAAACATTGGATTTAAACTAGAAACTGAATAATTACATATTCAGGCTATAGTAAATATGGCCACGGGCTTTCTCTTGACTGTATAAAGTTTCAAGTCGTAAGATAAATGCAATTTTGCAACCACGGGGGCAATTCCAAATCCTGCTAGCCATTCTTGACTGTTATGGGTTTCAGAACCGATGGAACAAGGTGAATGGGTGTCTGGTGGATGGGCGGGGCAAAATTTTGTCAAAAGGTGTTTACGTTGCTTACGTAATGAATGTTTTCGACTCTTGGCTCGTTATCACTGGCCATGGCGTCGGCTAGATCATTTTTACTCTATAAAAATTAAAACTATCGGGTTTAGGTTATTGATAATGCTGACAAAATTTGTGTGTGGTTGTAAAATATACATATGTCAATTTTCAGCTACATCCGATGCATTGATAAGGAGCAAAGTCCAAAAAACCGTGTTACAGAGGCCCTGAATCTCATAGTAGACCACTCAGCTCCAGTCTTATGTTGCTATATAGATAAAGATTTTCGGTCCTTTGAATTGTTGCAAAATATAGCTATTTAAGTAATATTAGGTTGCCCTAGAACTGCAGGGATTAAAATAATGTAAGGGTAGCGGAATTTTCCAGTGTCGCTGTAAGAGTAAGAGAGTTGACAGTATCCTCAACTATAAGACTGATTAGACAAAATTATAGGCTTCTAAAACTGCTATGAATAGATATCTAACATGTGTCCCAGGATTCTTCAGACTGAATGAATATTCACGGAAACTTTGTATAATATTGACTGACTATGATGTTTTGATTTCTGTGTATCTTTGCCTAATTTACGTCCAATAAAACCTTGGATTGCTGAGGAAGTAGATGTAAGTATAAAACAAATTGATTTTAGAAAAAGGGACAGCAATCACCATGAAATTTAACAGATACTTCTGGAAAAGATATCTCGGTACCCAATGAATACTGTTATTCATGCATGTTGTGATGGTTCTGTCACTGGATGTGAAGCTGGTCTTAGTGCTGTAATTAGAGAATATTTTGAATTTAATATTTGCACACCAAAAATATTGGTGATCACAGCTCATCTATCAAAGCTGAACTATTTGCTAAATATGAGTGTTTGAAATTTGTAATATATAAGGAAAAATCTATAGTATGGTTTGTTGATAGTCATAGTGCTTTTTTGTGTTTAAATGCTAGAATGTCTTCTGATGAAGAATTAGTTACAAATTGTAAAGAGCATATTTCTATTGTAAAAGCGTCAACAAACAGTTTAAAAATTCTTGTAGACTCCCTAACATTATGGTGTATATTTCAATGATGTTGCAAATAAGTTGGCTAAGCAAGGGTGTAATAAAGAATCTATAGATTATGTCTCTCCAGTTAGTAACGGAAAAATAGTCACAAAGAATACGGTAAGGACGGAACATTGAGAAGGCTAGAGCAATCATAAGTAACGGCAGTAGTAGTATATCTCATGATTATATTAGTAACAATACATGTTTTACTGATGGAAAGTCATCAAGTAAATATGTTGAAATTGTTATGGGACTTGGAATGGGGTACCAATACTATTGGGAATATAGAAATGGAGAGGGTATCCCTTGAAAGTTTTGTAACGCGGCTAATTCGCACACACTGCACCGTTCCATTATGGAATATAATTCTTTTGCAGACTAGAAATATTAGTAATAATTTTTTTGAGCAAATGGTATTTTTTTCCATTCATAACAATTTGTAGAAGAATATTGTACGAAAGTGCAATATTTTTGTTTTGTTCATGTGTATTAATAATGGATTTTAACTTAGCCTCCGTTCAATTATGTCATCTAAAGATAGAGTGGACTGTCTAACAAGACTAATAGCTCCTTTTAAAGCTTTTTTTTCCTCTTCTTTTTTTTTCGTCTAAATTATTTGAATTGGAACCTGAAAAAGAAAGGTAGATAAGGGTAGAAGAGAAACTTTAGCTATGGTAAGCAGCTCTCTTAGGAGAAGGACACTCCAAAATCAAACCATTGTTCTCTAGTCTTCGGTAGTGCCATAGCCTCTCTACATTGGTCTTCCACTGTCTAGGGTTAGATTTCACTTGCTTGTAGGTACAATCAAGCACACTATTCTATCTTATTTTTCTTTCATTTGTTTTGTTAAAGTTTTTACAGTTTATGTATGAAAT
Organism: Palaemon carinicauda; assembly: GCF_036898095.1. NCBI lineage: Eukaryota > Metazoa > Arthropoda > Malacostraca > Decapoda > Palaemonidae > Palaemon > Palaemon carinicauda. The sequence continues at coordinate 23,967,658 of NC_090752.1, forward strand.
GTTTATTTGAATATTGTTACTCTTCTTAAATTATTCTATTTAAGTATTTTCTTTTCCACACTGGGCTATTTTCCCTGTTGGAATCTCTGGGCTTATAGCATCCTGCTTTTCCAACTAGGGTTGTAGCTTAGCTAATAATACACACACACATTATACATAAATATATATATATATATATATATATATATATATATATATATATATATATATATGAATATATAGGCATATATATATATATATATATATATATATATATTTATATATATACATATATATATATATATATATATATATATATATATATAAATATATATATATATATATATATATATATATATATATATATATATATATATATATATATATATATATGCATATGTATACATATATATATATATATATATATATATATATATATGCATATATATATATATATATATATATATATACACACACATATATATATATGCTTTTATATATATATATATATATATATATATATATATATATATATATATATATATATACACACACATATATATATGCTTATATATATATATATATATATATATATATATATATATATATATATATATATATATATATATATATGCTACATTTTGGACATTAAGACGTGTTTTTCATATTCAAATAAGCCATATATTACCGATACATTTATGTTTGGATTCTCTTAACGACCTTGGGATCAGAGCCCCAGGTGAAATCACAAAAGGCAAGAGCTTGTGACCGGCAAGGAGTTGAACCCTGGTCCGGCAAACTTGGTTAGACAGTGACTTTACCCCTTGGCCACGAAGAAAGATAAAGGTCAATGACATTTCTTTTGTTCTTATATATATATATATATATATATATATATATATATATATATTTTTCATACTATGGATAGGGAAAGAGTAGTTCAAAATGTCCTTTTTTATTGCCAATGTTTCGTGATTCTTAATCACATTGTCCAAGGCGACAAATAGAACATAAAAAAGAATTAGGAAACCGTTAAAATATTTCACAAATTCATTCAAAACTATAAAAATCAGTTAAAATTTAAATGGAGATTAAAAGGAAATGAAACATAAATACATCAGACAATGTAGTGGAACCAACCTCGCAGAAGCGTAGTGAGAAACTGTATGCCAACAAGAGTTGGAAAAAAACCCAAAGAAAGCTATGACAAATATAACTGAATAGAAGATGCTTGGGCATTTAACGACGGAACTAGTCGTTTGATCAATATGGATTCAAGAAGAGGTAAGTCATGGTTATTTGACACTTGACCAATAATGGTAAAATCTTTGTTATCAATATTCTGTTTGCACGTTCTATAATGAATCCAAATATTAGAATGTTCAGGGCTGGATATTCTACAACCAGTTTGATAGCTAACACCTCTATGGGAATCGATTCTGACCTTTAACATTTACGAAATATGTGTTTATTACTGGCTGTTGCGCCTTCACCGAATATATATATATATATATATATATATATATATATATATATATATATATATATATATATATATAAATATATATATATATATATAAATATATATATATATAAATATATATATATAAATATAAATATATATATATATATATATATATATATATATATATATATATATATATATATATATATATATATGTGTGTGTGTATATATATATATATATATATATATATATATATATATATATATATATACACACATATATATATATATATATATATATATATATATATATATATATATATATATATATATATATATACATACATACATACATATATATATATAGGAATGTGATATCCGGTGTTCCACAGGGTAGTGTTCTTGGGCCATTACTTTTTATATTATATACACATGACATGTGGTTTGGCCTAGGAATCAAGCTTGTTGCATATGCAGATGATGCTACTCTCTTTGCATCAATTCCATCCCCTGAATGTAGATCTAGGGTTGGTGAATCCCTTAATAGAGATTTAGCTAGAATTAGTGCATGGTGCAAATTATGGGGTATGAAGTTGAATCCTAACAAAACTCAAAGTATGATTGTAAGTAGGTCAAGGACGGTGGTTCCTCAACATCCGGATCTCAGTATTGATAATGTTTCTTTAAATATGTATGACTCTTTCAAAATTTTAGGTGTGATTCTCGACAGTAAATTTACTTTTGAGAAACATATAAGGTCTGTGTCTTCTTCAATTTCACAAAAAATAGGCTTATTGAGAAAGTCTTTCAAGATTTTCGGTGATCAATCTATTCTGAAGAAGTGTTTTAATTCTTTCATTCTACCTTGTTTTGAGTATTGTTCTCCTGTCTGGTCTTCAGCTGCTGATTTTCATCTTAATTTGTTGGACAGAACCTTACGGTCTATTAAATTTCTTATTCCTGATCTACATATTAATCTCTGGCACCGTCGTTCAATTAGTTCATTATGCATGTTGCATAAGATTTTTCACAACTCTGACCATCCTTTACATTCAGATCTCCCTGGAAAATTCTATCCTGTTCGTAATACTAGGCAGGCAGTTAATTCTAATAGCCAGGCCTTCTCCATCACGAGGCTCAATACTACGCAGTACTCTAGAAGTTTTATTCCAGCTGTGACCAAGTTGTGGAATGATCTTCCTAATCGGGTGGTTGAATCAGTAGAACTTCAAAAGTTCAAAGTTGGAGCAAATGCTTTTTTGTTGACCAGGCGGACATAGTCTTTTTATAGTTTATCTATGACATATTTGTTTTTGATGTTGTTGATAGTTTATTATATGACATGTCTGTTTTGACCTTGTTTCTTATTTTAGAATGATTTATTGTTAATTTGTTCTCTTCATTTATTTATTTCCTTATTTCCTTTCCTCACTGGGCTATTTTTCCCTGTTGGAGCCCCTGGGCTTATAGCATCTTGCTTTTCCAACTAGGGTTGTAGCTTGGATAGTAATAATAATAATAATATATCAGTGTGCTACTGTTGTTAACACACATTGAGTATGTTAGTTGGGATGTTACATCTTCAAGTAAAGTCAATCAAGTTAACTTTAAAATGGTTTATTCTTTAAAAACAACAGTGTTAACATCTCCATCACAGGAGTATAGCTGGTTTGGTCGGATGACCATTCCATATGATGTATTGATAAGAACTGGCTAAAATATCGATATCACAGATATCGTATAGTCAGTTATCTCAGCATTTAAACACTTAATGTAAGCTAAACATTAGTATAGGAAGACACCTGCATCCGGTGGCGACACAACTCTTTCTCACGGTTTGTATTTGTGTTTATTCTTCATAAAAATGTTACATTGCTGAGATATGATATTCGCATCCGGCTATGATCTGACTACAGCACTTCTCACACTAGCTTCTACTTCCACAATGACGTATTACGTCATGTGTTTTAAACATGTAATATATGATTATTACATAAGCTCGGCCAGCTATATCAATTTAAAAAAAAAAAAATTTAACATATCAAAATATGTTTACTAGGAGTGTGACTGGATATATGTATTATTCTTTGTTTAACTTTAGCAATAAGCAAATGAGGATGAATGTTCAAATAGGCACATTAAAAGAAAATAATAACAATAATGCATATGAACCAATATTACCAAAGCAAAGAAAAAATGCATGATAAATACAGATCACATATATGGTACTTTGCTAGCAAATGATTATATGGTACTAAAAAAAAATACTGATATACATATGATTCGGTAACTTTATTAAAGAATACTTGTTACCTTTGTCAGAAATATAGATTATTATAATACGGTAATCAATAAAAATATTTGCTACCTTGGTAAAGATACAATTTTAGTGCACAAACACGTTTTTGTACACACACACACACACACACACACACACACACACACATATATATATATATATATATATATATATATATATATATATATATATATATATATACATATGGGGCTTATATATTTTACTAGATGCCCATAGATTCTGTTTTTTTTTTGCTTTTTTTCCTTTTTTTTTACCATTCCGGCTTATATATTTTATTAGATGCCGAAAAAATGATTTATTTTTTAAATGTTTTTCAAAATGTTTTTAAAAATGCAAATGTTCTATAGTCTCTTCAATTACATATTACTAGCGTACTAACTGCTTTTCGTACACAACACTTTTCCAAGACAATTTTACTCCTTTGAGCGAATGAAGGGGCCACTTTCAAACGGCTTTAAATTGAATTGAATAAGGAGTTTTGTCTAGACAGGGCAAAATGTTCTGTTTGAGCTGCAAACTATTGTTCCTTAACCTACGCCAAACAAAGATGTTAACGGCGATAAATATCATCACCGTCACAACTGTTCCTGCTAGTAGTATGGGGTGAAGAAATTCTTTATAAGTTGGTGATGGGTGGTCTATCTCAGTCAATTTCATCGACCGCTTGGCTACCTGTTTGTTGTATGGGAGAGGTAATGATAGAACCGTTGTTGACCACGTGAAGTTCGCGAAGTAGGCTCGTTCTCTGATGATGGTCTTGATACCCTTCACCATGGAATTAGGGGATGTCCCGATACAACCATCTGCTGCAACGAAGATTTGGGAAAAGGACGTGGATCCGTCCGGGCATGATACATTGAAGCCGGCCTTGTTGTATCGTATCCACTAGCCGTTGTTCAATCTGCAATTGAACTCATTATTGTCAAAGGGATAAAGCTTATCCAGACAATTTTCACTTGTATGGGAGAGAGCACCCTCTAGCACTATACCTAACTCGCATGAATCCATTAAGTTTTTTATGGAATTCAAAGGAGTCAGCTGTACATATTTTTCTATCCATTGCGTCTGAACAGTGAGTTAATTGATTTAAGTCTTTAATGACCGTATATGTTTCCTTGTCTGGGGAAATCAATACGTGTCCTGTCAAACTGGATATTATTGGATTTGAGTAATTCGTCATGAAAGTCGGAAATGGTGATATCCTGTAAGATTGCCAGGCATCGGAAAAAACAAAGGGAATTGTAATCATAATCCTGTTATTTTCAACGCTCACTGTAATTAGGCTGTAATAAAATTCTAACCTACGTGCGTCTAACAAAGGAGTATAGCCTAGTTTCTCCCGTCTGTTTTCCACAATTAACTTTAAGAATTTTATTGGCAACAAATGGGGTGACAGTACACCTTTAGTCGGTAACGTGATAGCTTTTACATAATCCTTGGATTTCTCAATGAAATGTACAATTCTGTTATGTATGTGATCTATCTTTGAATCATAATACGTTAACGTTGCCAACAAATCCTGTACTTCCATAATCTGAATGATATTATTTGAATGTTCATTTACTAAATCCATAATTTGATTGATTGAAGCCAACTGATTCCTTAGTTCTGACATAATCAATTCATCTTCATGAGTAAAGAACTTAATTTTCTTATTTTGATTACTAATCTTAAGACGATTGGAAATTCCTAAACCTAAACTTGCAATAGACCCAAAGATGTTTAGTGCCGCAAAAACAAACGGGTTACGTTTCTCAATATTTTCGTGTCCTACAGTCCACATCAAAAGGTCACGAGCCAAAGATTCTGTCTCGTAAGTCTTATTTTGCAAGTCATCAGATAGCATCTCTGCAACTCTTAGTGTCGATCCAAGTGAACTTTCTGTATTCAAAGGAAAATGTCTTCTATGCAACTCATCTAATGAGACAGCAAACCTTGAAATGGCGCTTTTTAAGCTAGTGACGTAATTCTCTGGGAGAAAAATTGCTTGCATTCGCACTTCTACAACTATGTTACTTGATGTAATAAAAACGTCTTCTTGTCTTTCAACTATAGTGCCATATTTGAAATCTATACTTTTAGTTTTAGAGCTCATCCCACACGAGAAAAATGTCTGAGCGAACAATATCACTCCCAACAACAAAAAATTCATCTTAGAAACCTGTAACGAGAAAAATATATGTAATTACTCCTGTATTAAGAAGAAAACTTTTAACATACAAATAAAAATCTTTCCCTCACTTCTTTCCCTCTTATTTTAATTTCTTATGTGAGCCAATGGTACGATTCTCTCATCAGTGGGTTGGGATACGTTTTGAACTCTAAACCTATTGGCCGTTAATGTTTCCAAAATGTTAAATGGGCCTTCAAACTTAGGTGTTAGTTTATAATTAAGTCCTTTATGTACATTTACCTGTATGTATACATTATCACCCACGGTATATGTTTTAGCTGGCTTCGCTATTTTATCATGATTCCTTTTCATTATGATTTGTGATTCTTCTAAATTCTTTCGAAGGATATCATATCGAGTTTTGCTTGCATTTATACATTCTTTTAAAGGATTTGATAGATTAGTTGTAGGCGTTAATACATGGAAAGGCGTTCTAACTGGGGTACCATACAATGCTTCGTGCGGTGACATTTTAATTGATAAATGATATGAATGATTCAGAGTACTCAGTACCGCAGGTATTGCAATATCCCAGTTGGGGTCTGATCCCCTTAGTGTTACTCTTAATATATTTAAAACTTTTCTATTTGCTCTTTCCACTAGTCCATTCGACTCTGGGTGATATATCATGGTATTTATTTTCTTTATGCTAAGGAATTCACACAATGAGGTAAGAAAGTGATTATTAAATTCTCCACCCGAGTCTGAGATTATCATGTGTTGAATTCCATGTTTACAAATGTAACACTCGCAAAACTTCCTAGCGCATTCAATCGCAGTTTTAGTTTTAAGCGCTATTAGTTCTGTATATCGAGTTAAAGCATCTACAATTACTAAGAGGTGCTTATTTCCTCTGTCTGACTCGTAAAATCCTGTTAACAAATCTAAATGTATTCTTTCAAAGGGTTGATTGGGCACGGGATAAGCCCCTAGGCTGACAGGTGTTTTCGTATGCCCTTTGTTTTCCTGACATGTACGACAATTAGCTATGTGTTTTTTTATATCTGTAAGCATCGTATGCCAATAAAACAATGATTTGGCTTTCTGTGACATTAATGAGAACCCCGGGTGTCCATGCAATGGATTTGCATGCAACCAATTCAGGACAGTGGAAATAAGCGAGATTGGTACCACTACCTGGTCGTTAGTTACATGTGGTGTATTGCGGGTTTTCCTTGTCACGGTCCTACACAGAATATTATCTTTGATTATATAATTCTACTGCTTATACTTTATATATCCCTTTTCCTTATGATTGCCTTTCAAAGCATTTATAATTGTTTCTAATTTCTGATCTTTTCTTTGGTCAGTCTGTAATAATTCAGCGCTCCAGCCCAAATCTTCTTGTTCAGATATCTTTATAACAATAGGCGTGGATGTTGATATATTTATCAATTCACCTAAAGGCTCCGTACAAGATGACACGGGGTTGCGTGATAATGCATCAGCAATGATATTTGCTTTCCCAGGTAAATACCCGATTCCCACGCCAAAGTCTTGAATGATTAAATGCCACCGAGTTCGTTTGGGGCTGTGGTTGAAGCCTTTAAAGAATTCGGTTAGTGGTTTATGATCAGTAAGAACCTTAACAAGATAACCGTATATTATGAACTTAAAATGCACTAGTGAATTAACAATAGCTAGCCATTCCTTGTCTATTACTGCATACTTACTTTCGGAAGTTCTCAGTTTTCGAGAATAAAAAGCTATCGGGAAAAATTGTTTATCATATTGCTGAAGCAATACCCCACCTACTCCTAAGTCTGAGGCGTCTGTTGCAATGAAGAATTCCTTACCGAAGTTAGGAAATTTTAAGATAGGAGAACTACACAGTTCATATTCCAAGGTATTAAACGCCTGTTGATGCTGCTCAGACCATATGAAATCTACGCCCTTCTTCGTAAGATCAGTTAAGGGAGCGGCTATTATTGAATAATTGCGTATAAAACGCCTGTAATATCCACTACAACCCAGAAATTGATGTATTCCCTTGACATTAGTAGGTATGGGAAAGTTACAGATAGCCGACACCTTATCATGAAGTACTTTAAGACCTTGGCTTGACACCATAAAACCCAAATATATCAATTCTGTTTTGAAATATTCACACTTACTAATCTTTACCCTTAAGTTATGTTGTCTTAGTCTCTGTAGTACTAGTTCTAATTTACGTAGATGTTCTTCTAAGGTATTGGAAAAGATTACAAGGTCGTCCATATAGGCATGCAATATATCCCCTAGCAAGTCTCCAGACACTATGTTAATCATTCTTATAAATGTTATGGGAGCACAACGTAAACCAAAAGGCATCCGTAAAAATTCATAATGTTCCCTGGCTGTGCTGAAGGCTGTGTATGGGATACTATTTTCTTCTAATGATATGTGGTGAAAGCCTTTAAGTAAGTCCAAACTGGTAAAATATTTATTCTGACCTAACAAAGACAAAATATCGTCAGTACATGGCACTGGGAATCGATCAGGGATCGTCTCCTCGTTTAGACGACGGAAGTCTACGCAGATACGCCATGTTCGATCTTTTTTCGGTACAACTATTAATGGAAAATTATAAGGGCCGTTCCATTTCCTAATGACTCCTTCTTCTAGCATTTTACCTACTTCATCATTTATTTCATTCTGGAATTTCATAGGGAGTCTGTACGAGGGTACATAGATAATTTTCTGCTTGTCCTTTAACCTTATTTGATGCTCGATCACATCTGTTTTTCCTAAGGATCCATCCGTAGTGGAAAAAACATCATGATATTTAGTTAAAAGTCCAAAAAATTTTCTGCTGAATTTCTTCGTCTTGAATGTCTTTATTGATTTTATTTTTAATAGATTGCAAAAGGCATGGGCGTCAACAGGTGGGGGACGGGGGGGGGGGGGAGAAGTCCCCCCCACTTTTCAAAGTGGGGGGACATAGTATCATTTGTCCCCCCCACATTTTTAGTATTCACTATGGTGATTATACCAATGTAATATTCACACAGATGATCTCAACACTCCTTCACCAACAAGTTTGAAGCCAATATGTCCTACACGGTGGCTTACACGATATGCTGCAGTGAAAGCAGTATTAGATAATTACCCTGATGTACTGGCTGCCCTCCAGGAGGCAGCAAAGGAGTTAGGGTCAACAACTGCATCCCGAGCAGCAGGTTTGTACAAATGTTTGTCCTCAGGGGAATGTCTACTTGGATTATATGGATCACTTCCTCTTATTCAATATCTAGAAAACTTCAACAAGAGCCTACAAGGATCAAAAGTGACAGTATCTGGAATGCTAGAAGCTGCAGAGGTTACCATAAAGAGCCTACAGTCACTTCGATGCGAGCACAAATTCAAGAGATTATTTGAAGAAGCAGAACAGAATCTCCATCTGTGTGACCTAGACGCAATTCCTCTTCCAAGAAAGAAAAAAATACCAAAGAGGCTAGACCAAGGATTAGGATTTGCCTCTAACTACTGTCATGACTCAGCTGAAGAGTTTTATCGAGTTGAGTTCTTCAGTGTTATTGATGCTGCCGTACTGAACATTAAAGAATACTTCACTTCCACTGATCTCACCGAGTATCAAGATTTATCGTCAGTACTGTTGACTGGGACACATAAGCCAGAAATTATCACTAAGTATCCAGAACTCAATGAATCTCTGAATCAGCAACTCGATTTCTTCCACAACCAGTTTAAGGGGTCAACAGTTGAAGATTATAGAAAGATCTTCGCAGATATGGTACCAGAAGTTCGCCGAATGTTTCCTCAGGTAGAAGCATTGTTACGCCTTTTACTTGTCTCCCCAGCAAGTTCCTGCACAGCTGAGAGGTCATTCAGTGCTCTCAGACGATTGAAGACATGGTTACGTAGCAGTATGAGTCAGCAACGCCTTAACCACCTCATGATTTGCCATGTACATCGTGACCGTCTAGCTACCTTAAGTCCACAGGCGATTGCTGAGGAGTTCATCCGAGCAGAAGACAAACGAAGGACCATTTTTGGTAGATTCTGACTAACAGAATTGCTAGGATTGACACAGGTTATTTTTCGTCTTAATACTTTAAATGATATGATAATAATCTTATTTGAATGAAACGACGAGTCTTGCTTTCATATAATGTGAATTAATCATTTAATAAACCATGCATGTTGATTTAATCAGACTTTATTAAAATTTTCAAGTAATATAATAGTGTTTATATCTTAATCATTACAAAGGGTCTAAGGTAATACTTCATGCTCAAAGCTTTAATGTCATCATGTTTGGCAAATGAATTTAAGAAATATTAAAATTATTTTGTATAACTTGACAGACAGATACAAAATTAAAAGGCTTATAACAAGATTTCAGGCAGGATACAGGTCTTGTATTTTGCTGAAATATGTTGCTCAGGTGCCTTTAAAATGTCAATGTCCCCCCCCACATTTTAAAAGCCAGTGACGCCCTTGGCAAAAGGGATTCATCCGCAACTGATTGAGCGTGATTGATTTCAGCAACGGTAAGAATACAATGTTCATAAACTTCTACATCCAAGATATGTTGATTTTTGTGAATCACTAAAGTGGTATTTAAATGATTACAGACTTCAATATTACATTGTTGATGTGAGCCTACTGTATAAATAGCTTGTGTGACAGACAATCCGTTAGTTTTCAAAGTGTCGGAAAGGATTAATATTTCAGATCCCGGTAATGTTTTCTTTACTTGCACTATTAAATTCGAAGGTACGTTTGGCTCGATAGATTGCGTGCAAGATGATATTACGGGTGAACAAGAATTCTGCTGGGTCGCGTATATTATTTTTTAATAGTGAGACAAGTTATTGGTTCTTCAACGTACATTACGGTTACATTTGTCGTCTCCTTTTTATCCAAAACTGATTTTAAGGTATTAGAAGACTTATAGAATTTTCCTTTGATATACACGCCGTGCTTTGCAGGGGCTAATATAATGTTTTGATTACCCATAGACGGGTATCCTATAATTACAGCTGGATACATATCAATGTTTTGTACAACAACAGATGTATCGGCAAACATGCGCTTACCGACCTTGAACTGAACATGAGTTACGCCTATTACATTTAATTCATTATTTCCTATACCCGAGAGTCTCACTCCGGATTTTTCTATCGGAAATTTTGAAAACAACAAATGATGTGTCCTCAAATCCATGATATTACGTGGACTACCAGAGTCAAAAAATAACGTAAAGGATTTGTGTTCTAAATTTACAGCATATAATGTTGGTCGTAACTCATTTTGGCTTATTATTGTATGAATTCGTTGCAAATCTACAGGAGCATGCACTGATTACTTAATTCGGCCATGTGTTTCATAGGAAAATCTATTGCCTCACAATGATCTGATAAAACATTAAATTGATTATTCAATACTACTGATGTTGACATGAATGACCTTGACCCAACATCACTCTCTTCCCCACTGGAGTTAATTATGTGGTATTTGCTCTGCACATTCTGAAAATTAGTCTGACCTTGCGAGGACTGGTTTGACGACCCAGGCTCAGCGTTATCAAATAACTGTTTGTTTGTTTGGGATTCGGAACTGCATTGATGTTTGGCTGTTTCTTCTTACTAAAATGAGAATTTTTCTTTTTATTTCCATATGGAACTTACTGTGGAATTGACTGTGAATTTCTAGGATTCTGTTGTGTCTTACGCGAGTAGCACTGACTATATGAATGAGTCGAACTATTATGTATCGAACAGAATTTCTTTCTGCAGTCCGCGATCAAGTGACCTTGACGTTTGCAATAATAACACGTCATTCCCGCAACTTGACTATTACTAACTACATTTACTTGTTGTGGCTTTGTTTAATTTTTTGCAAAAACTTGAGTTAACACGGGATCAAGGTCAGGACACTTAGACATGTGTTTTTTTATCTGTTTATATAGATCTAATTCCGTACTTGGAGGCGTTAACATTTTATCAAAACACCGCACTAAAGCTTCAGGGAACATAAGTGTCATACAAGTTAAATACATTAATCGTTAAAAATCTTTCACGGAGATATTATCTCTAGTAACCCAAGTGGAATTACCTAAAATATCTTGATATTCATTAAGCCTATCCGCTATAAGAGCTGCTCTCTTAATAACATTAAGCCGAGTCATAGTGGCTTGATTAAGCGTATTTCTTAACGTTAATACTACATCCAAGGCTTCTTTACCCCCATAGACTGCGCGTAACCTAACTTTGAAATCATCCCAGGTAACTGCTTCTTGAAATGAAACACCTCTTAAATACAAAAGGGTCTACGATTTGTTTGGCATTTAAATGGGCATCGACGGATGAAATCCATGACTCCACATTTTGAGGCAAGAACCCATTAACCCGACCCTGAAAAGGAAGGATTGCTGACCTAGCATTTACAAGTGTCACAATCGGGAGAGGCTTACTCGGTCCAGGGGCTGGGCTCACAGGGGGCGTCATATTTACAGTATTTATTTTCCTATCTCTACGACCCCTTGCTATTCTATCAAAATATCTATATGAATACAGACGTCCACTGCGTAAACGCATAAGCACAAAATGATAAAGATTATAACAAAATTCCCCAAAACAATTATACTAATACAAAGATATTTCCCGAGAATTTCTGAAAGAAAACGGAACACAAAGATATTTCCCGAGAATTTCTGAAAGAAAACGGAACATAAAGATATTTCCCGAGAATTTCTGAAAGAAAACGGAATTAGCACAAAGAGAGAAAAAAATTCTAGATGAGAATTCGGAGTTGAACACAGTTTCCTTTAATGAAAGGAAATAGAAGATTAGCAAACCACTCACCCCCAGTAATAATCGACTAACGACTCGTGATAACTACACTTCACTGCTCAATACTAAAATGAATAAGAAAATGTACTTGTACTTAGCTTGTATGGTTTTGTGTGATGTTGTCATATCCTCTCTCTCTCTTGATGTTTGAGTGAATGTATTCGGTCCGATTTCCTCTCTCTCTCTCTCTTGATGTTTGGGTGAATGTTTTCGGTCCGATTTCCATTGAATGTAGTGCTTCCTGGATA